>NW_028242268.1:0-91089 GCF_964263255.1 Lissotriton vulgaris
AGTGCCATCTCACCGCCCCTCGGGGGCCTCCGTCAAGCGGTTCAGGGAGGCACCACATCACATTGTTTAACAATGCAGTCAGGTCCACAAACGGCCCCCACTTACTTTGAGAATAGTGAAGCTGCAGTAGGTGCAAATAAGCTTCAGACAGTGTTACAAGCGCTGCTCAGAACTCTGAACTATGGCACCCAACATCCAGGACTTATGCCATTTGAGCATGGCAGTGACATCGAAGCAACTCAGGGACCAAAACCATGAACGTACACTCACGTATGAAAATCTTACTTGGGGAGGGGGCAGGAGCCAAGCGCCCCCTCCCAGTCTGCGCCACCACACCGTATGTTGAAAATCTGAAGCCATCGTTCTACAAACTCTCAACCAGCCTTGGATGGAAAAATCTTGAAGAATGTACAAACTGAAAACCAGTTTTTGTCTGCATAGCATCAGCAGCAACGCTTGCTATCAGAGTGCATGAGTTTCATGCTCGATCGATTGAGCTAGCTGGATCAGGCAACAAAAAGTATAAAATAGTTATGTAAATAGTTATTTAATAAAATGTTTTACCCTGTTACTTTGCTGGTGTGTTGTATATATTTATAATATTTGCATAGGGTTTGTCGATATTTTGGGTGGGGTGGGGTGGGGTGGGCGGCAGAGCCGAGCTGTCTTGCAGCCATCCTGGTGTCGAGCTCAGTTCCTCTCACTAGTTTCGTATTTCTCATAAGGGGTTGTTCATAATGTTTCTATTTTAGCGAGGTCAAAAAGAGATCCCATTAGTGGCCTACTGATTTTGCTCGATTCCTTTTGTTTTTTTACATGATTTTTCACTATCTGCAAAGACTAAACAGAGTATTGCGACTCTGTGCTTGTTTGTAAATAGAGAATGAACCAAAGAGAATCAATTCTAAAACAGTAAACGCTTGGATAACAATCAATCAAATGGAGAGACAAGCAGGCACAACGGATTACAACGGGGGCAAAGGCCTGCGTTAACTACCCTTCACTATCTGCAAAGAGAGAGTACTACTAAGAGAAAAGAAGGGGGGGGCAGCGTTCAAAGCACATCAGCGTGCATAAACACGAAAATGTTTTTACCTATCACGTACTTGACATTTGACAGCTTTTGATATTTGCTATTAAAAAACCATTGAAATTCACTGAAAAAAACATAGGTTTTAGGCCATATATAGTTAGGGATTAGCATTTACAAAACCATTGAAATTCACTGAAAAAACCATAGGTTTTAGGCCATATATAGTTAGGGATTAGCATTTACAAAACCTTAATTTAGTCGCACAAAACCATAGAAATTCACATATATAGTTAGTTGCAATAACTATATATCGCGCACCCGCAATCCACTGCTGATGATGTCACATATTACATCATTCATGACATGGTCAGTGACATCACTGATGACATCACTGATGACATCTCAAATGACATCACTGATGACATCTCAAATGACATCACTGATGATATCACTGACGACATCACTGATGACATCTCAAATTACATCACTGATGACATCACTGATGAAATCATTCATGTGATAATACGATGAACCTCCTCAGACTCTAATATAACCTTAGATACACTCAGTGTAAACAGACACTCACAGACTGTCACTCATCCATGGAGTTACTCACACACCTAGTTCGTCATGCAAAGAATCAATCACACCTCCATTTCCTCAACTATACAGTTATACACACCTTACTTATTAAAACATATACTAACACATATTTACTCTCTTATACAATCCCTGATACAAGTTCACAATGATCCATACAGCCACTCACACATTCACTGGCTCTTATGCACAGTTATTTATATATGTCAACTCTTACATGTACTGTGTTTTACATATGTACTTACTTTGACATGTAGCATTGAGAAATCCAATCACTCACCAATACACTCTTGCAGACAGTCAACCGCCCATACAGCTGTTTCCACATGCACTTTTGAACCCATACATCTAGTGAATCAACTGCTCACACATTTATGCACAGAGTCACACACCTCCCAGCCACCCCCACACACACACTCACTCTCCCATACAAATATTTGGGCAACCAATCAATAACCCATATAGTTATTCATATAGCTACTGATCAACACATGCAGCAGTTTACAGAACTACAGAAATAATGATGCACAAATTAAGACAGTTTAGTCACTAACCCATGCACTCAGTGAGACACATTTAATCACTCTCTCATACAATCAGTCATGTAAATGTAAATGTAAATGTATTTGAGCTTATATAGCGCACAGCTACCCACAAAGGGTTTCCCGGCGCTTGCTTAGGGAACCCGTCCTGGTATTCCCCTGTGAGGTAACCCCGGCAGGGTATCCACAAGGTGAAAGCCAGGCATCCCGCCGCGAGGGGCCGTTGTGGAGATTAAGCAAGCTATTGCCCAGAGTCGCAGAGTGTGAACCCGTGAGTCGAGAAGGCACCGGAGCGAGAATTATCGAGTCCGTGGAATTTTTGAGCCCAAGACCCGCCGAGGCGGGGAATTGAACCCTGGTCCAGGGCTGATCTCAGCTTCCGGGTCTGCCGCCTCTAACCCCTGAGCCACACTTCTCCACAGACATAATGATGCATAAATTAAGACAGTTTAGTCACCAACTCATGCTCTCAGTGAGACACATTTAATCACTTACTCATACAGTCAGTCATGCACCTACTAAATCCTTCATCCAGACACTTATACATCCACTCATTCTTCAATATGTAAGACATATTTTAACTTTACGGAAACATACAGTCACTGGATGATGTCATCAGTGATGTCATCAGTGATGTCACTGACCATGTCATGAATGATGTAATATGTGACATCATCAGCAGTGGATTGCGGGTGCGCGATATATAGTTATTGCAACTAACTATATATGCGAATTTCTATGGTTTTGTGCGAGTAAATTAAGGTTTTGTAAATGCTAATCCCTAACTATATATGGCCTAAAACCTATGGTTTTTTCAGTGAATATATATATATATACTGTGACTACTGTTGTATTTGGTGCAGAGTGGATTCGCTCAATATGCGCTTGACTATTGCATGCATGTATGATTGAAGGTGCCTTAATCTTGACGATGTAATGTAATTAAAATCATTCTATCGACTGTGTATACATGTATTCAATGTGCAATACTCAATAAAAATGTTTTTAAAAAAACAATTAGCGATTCCGCATTAGTGAATTCGCTATTTGGTAATCACAAGCCTATGCATGTTACTTCCTAAATTGTAAATGAACAAAGATCAGCCGTTTTGCACTTGCAAGACAACAACAATTCAAATGAGGTGGTAACCAGATGAAAACTATTTAAAAGCCTCAGAAGGCCTCAGAATGTTTCACAATGGCCGCCCTGTAGGTCATGGTGAGGAGGAGGATACAAGCAGCAGTACAGAGAAGTAGGAGGATACAGGAACACATTTATAGAGTGCGCGTTACATTGTTTGGTCAGACAAAGGGAAAGATTTATGAGAAATATAGATTGGACTCAGACATGATCTCAGATCTGATAGCTGAACTAGATCCACTACTGCAACATCAGACTCACAGGACACATGCCATCCGCCCTCATGGGCAGGTCCTATGTTCACAGCACCTCCTAGCTTCAGGAAACTTCCAGGGGTAATAGCTGCAGCAGGAGGTGTTTCCCAAAGTGCACTATCGCGTTTTTGCAATTCATACCTGGGCGCCATGTTGCAGAGGATTCACCACCACATAAGATCTCCTACAGCACTACAGGAATTGCAGCAAACTAAATTGACTTATCAGATGGCCCAATTTCCCCATGTAATTGGTTGCATTGATGGGACACACATAGCTATATGTCCCCCCTGATGAATGAGTACATCTACAGGAATAGGAAGTCATATCATTAGCTGAATATACAAGTCATATGCAATGCAAAAAATATCCTCACAGACATAGTGGCAAGATTCCCAGGCAGTATGCATGATTCGTACATCTTCAGACACAGTGGCACACATAGATGGCTTCTTGGGGTGAATTTGGGGAAGGATACCTGCTCAGTAAACACATGTAACACTGTTTTGCTGACTTTCTGGTCATTGTGAACCATAGCAGTGTGTAATTCATTGCCTTCTACCCTGTAGGTGACAGCGCATATGCTGTGCGCTCATTCATACTGACACCAACCTTAATCCGACTATACCAAGTGAACAGCGATACAATGCAGCGCATGTATATCAACACGCAATGTGATTGAGAGGACCTTTGGCTTACTGAAAAGTATTTTCTGCTGCCTACATAAATCTGGCAGTGCACTGCAGTACATGCCTGATACTTGTTGCACAATTGTGTCCACTAGTGCCATGTTGCTCAACATTGCAACTTCAGGAGGCTTCGCCTGGACCTAACGAATAGTGAGCCTGGTGAAAATGATGAGCCAACACAACCCAACAAGCAGCAAGCATTTCGAGTACAGCAGTGGAAAGACAGAGTAGTGCAGAAATAACACTGAATTATTTTTAAGGTGGGTAATAATTATACCACACACTACATGGTTTCAATGGTATTGTGATTTATTCATTCAAAAAATTAGGTAGTATTAATGCACACATACCAAGAAAAAATGTGCAATGCAACAGGATAGCAATGCCATGTAACTTGTACGTCAGCCCTGGCAAAACTATGCTGCTGGTTACCTCACCAGATGGCATTCCTTTGCTCAATGCCACACTATTTTCTGCAGCCACGCACTCCAGTGGGCAGTTCGGTGTGCTCTGTCACATCCCTTGTTGGGCCTTCAGATTCAGAAGTATATCTGAAAATGCACCTTCTACTTCTGGTCACTGGTGCCATGATGCTACTGAGGCTGGAGTACTGCTTACTATCCCCTCCACCCAGTACATTACTGCCACCAACCGAAGCACTTAGCAATTGCTCCACAGCTCTGGTGACCTGTATCAGTCATCTAGCCACATCACCACAGCAATGGGTAATTTCTACCTGCTTGCCCACAGCACATCAAGACAGGAGAGGTGTTGTTGGCCCCAGTGAAGCCATCTAAGCAACCAAGTAATTGTTGGTGCCTTTTGCGGTGGGACACATGGTCTTCCTGCATTACCTTGCAAAAATCGCTGATGGTTTATGTCATGTTACTGAAGTTTTCAGTTGTTTCCCTCTGTCCTTCCAACACTGCTGTTGTGAGCTGTTTGATGCTGTCCCTCACCTCTACTATGTTATTTGTAAATGATACAAGTTGTGCCTGCATTGAACGCATGTGTTTGCATTGCAAGTGCTGCACCTTCAACAGTGCATTCTTCAGCCCACCAAAAACAGTTGATCTGTCTCCTTCATCAGCGCCCATCTGTTTCCTTGCCCTGCACCTCCTGATGTGGAAATTGTTGGCCCACATTTGGACTTGGGGTATTGGTGTGGGTATATGCCCAGCCTGTGTTGTTGGAGGGTCAGGTTCGCTCTCCTCTTCCATTTCAAATGCAGGAAATTGTGCCACTGTGTTCCTGCATCTTGTGGGTGCAGGTGTAGTGGGTGATGGAGCCACTGTGTTGTTATCTCCTGACAGTGCCTGTGTCTCCAGAGGGTCATGGGCTTCACTTTCATCTGACTCCTGCACAGGTGCACCTGTGATGTTAAACAGTGCAATTTCAGTTTTATATTTGGACATTAATTTCCCATAGCACATAGTTTTGTCTAATAAAGGTATTTAGTATCACACAGTGTCCATATATTCTCTTGCTTGTTGAACTTGAATGTGCCTATTCTGTATTGACCCCCCCCCTTGCCTTTCCTATTGGAATTGCTGACTGCTAATCCCCATAATGCATTTGTGTGTAGCAAGTAAAATGTGGACTGGAGTAGTATTTGCTACACAAAGCCTGATCTCACTTATGGGGTATTTTATAGATTTAACATTGATTGGTCATTTGCATGCACCTTATGCATGGAAGTACTGGGCTCTGCAGGGGTGTCTATGTGCGTCACTCCAATGACACCTTCAGGCTGAAAGGTTGACTCCACAGGGTCCTCTAAGGATGTAGAGGCTGTTTGTGTTGATGGTCCTCCTCTAGTCTTTTTTGCATCAGCAAGCCTTGTAGTAACTTTTTCCTGGAACCGGCTCCACAGGTCATACCACTGCTTGCGTAGATCTGAAATGGAGCGCTGTGTGACCCCCACTCTGCTGATTTTTTATTGTATTCCCAGTCATATTTTTCTTCTTTCAGACTCAGGGACCTGAAAGTGACTGTTTGCCAAAGAATTTTTAATGGCTCTTCACCACTTCCTCAATGAAGACTTCAAACTCCTTCTCGCTGAACTTGAGCTTCCTTTTGGCCAGTGCTGGATCCTTCACAGTGTTTCCTGATTATTATTATTATTATTATTATTATTAAGCTGTTTTATAGCGCGCACAATTACTCCAGAGTATCCTGGCGCGGAAAGAGGGAAACAGAAGACACAGAGCATAGATCAGTAGACATTCTAGACAGCTATTCTAAACAGGTGAGTCTTCAGCGCTTTTTTAAAAGCAGTGAATTCGTCGATGCAGCGAAGAGCCGCAGGGAGGGCGTTCCATGCGCGTGCGGCCTTTACAGTCACAGAGTGGCCTCCCAGCCGAACACGCTGGAAGCGCGGGACCAGCAGCAGATGTTGAGCTGCTGAGCGTAAATCTCTGTTAGGGAAGTACCGCGTGAAACGTTTCATCAGATAGGCAGGGCCACACCCATTGATGGCTTTATGGGCCAGAGTCAGAATTTTGAAGGTAATACGATGCTGAACCGGCAGCCAATGCAGGCTCTCCAGATAACTTCTAACACTGATCCGCCTGGAGATATTCCCCAAAAGTCTGGCGGTGGCGTTTTGAATAATCTGGAGCCGCCCGATCAGATAGGCCGGTGAGCCACTGAACAGGGCATTGGCGTAGTCCAGACGCGAGAGAATTAAAGCTCTCGCGACTGACTCGCAGGCCGGGGCAGGCAGATAAGGGAAAAATTTTCTAAGAGACTTCAAAGTCCCAAAGCAGCCACCAGTGAGCCTCTTGATGTGCCCCTCGAAGCGGAGGTCTTCCCCAAACCAGACCCCAAGGTTTTTAGCCAAGGTGTTAGAGGCACATGGTGCAGGAAAGCCAACCGGCCACAGTAGAGATCGAAAATCAGGGGGGAACTGGCCGTAGAGCAGAATTTCGGTCTTGTCCTCATTACACTTCAATTGAGCAGACGCTAACCAATTGAAGACTGAGGACAGACAGTTCTGAATCTGCTCAGTGTCAAGCGCCTCTCCAGGCCAGGTAAACAACAACTGCGTGTCGTCCGCGTAGGCTATAACTTTGGCACCCAGATGTTCTGCTAGTTCAATCAGAGGTGTCAGATATATATTAAAGAGCAAAGGGCTCAAAGTCGAGCCCTGTGGGACTCCTGTCACGAGAGATCTCGCCGAAGAGGAGTAAGGGGGAAGCCAAATCTGTTGGGATCTGGCCGACAGAAATGAGCTCAGCCAATCTAATGCAAGACCTCCAATGCCAATGTCGGCGAGCCTGGTCAGGAGGCGCTGGTGGGGAACCGTGTCAAACGCGGCAGAGAGGTCCAATAAAATTAGAGCCGCCCTGCCGCCACCATCCAGACACTCTCTGACCGCCTCCGAGATTTCCACAAGAGCCGATTCAGTGCTGTAAGCAGCACGGAACCCGGACTGTGCCTCATGCAGAGCTCCGGAGCTTTCCACAAACTTGTTAAGCTGCTGGAAGGCCAGTTTCTCTCCGATTTTTGCCAAAGCAGGGAGCAGCGATATCGGACGGTAGTTAGTCAGAACCGCCGGATCAGCACCAGCCTTTTTAAGGAGGGGCAGAAGTTTGGCTTGTTTCCACTCCGAAGGCAGGCTGGCTGATTTAAATGAAAGGCCGACCAAGTGAGATACCTCCTGAACAACTACGTCGGCAACCGCCGCTAACACTCTTGCTGGACAAGGGTCCGATGGTGACCCGGATTTCAAAGATTTAATCACAGCAAGAGTGTCGGTAGTTGAAGGCGGGGCAAACTCCGTCAACCAAGCCGCTGATGCCATGTTGATTTACCTGCACAGATTCAGCTGTCCCAACAGGCTTCCTAATGCTGATCTCCTGCAGTCTCCCTCCTCCTCTCTCTCTCAGTACAAAGGTAACAGCATAGGATGCCTCACTTCCTGGTTGTGAGGTCATCCTGCTGCATTGAAAGCACAGATTGGCCATTAGCGATTCTCTAATTACGAATTCACTATTCTATGAGTCTCAATTTGGCAATCTCTAATAGTTATTGCAAACTTTACCGAATCGCTAATATATAGCAATATTTTTATGAATAGGCATTTGTGATTATCAAATAGCGATTTGGTAAGAATTGATATTTGGTAATCGCAAAATAATACTTTGATGCATATGCCCATTAATTTCTTTCCACCAACAATACCACACAGCTTCACATCATCCTAACATCTCATCCATCTGCCCTTTGATGTTCCACAGTAACCATGGTACAGAGACATCAGACATTGTCAAGGATGGAACAGCAAAGAGCCAATAGCATACATGTTATAACAAAACCCACACACACCAACCTAGGTGGCATTGTTCATCATCAGGTTGCTTCCCATCTGTATTACATATTTGACGGGATGGGTGACCTCCAAGATTACAGGGGCTCCTGGGTGGAGATATTCTAGGTATGCCTCTTTGTAGTAGTGTTGGGATCCAAATGTTAAAACACAAAATTGCCTCCAGACAACCAGCAGTAATTTTATTGGGGTGATCTATGGAAATATTGAAGAACATAGTATACCAGAAGAATACAGCACCAGCAGATACACTGACAGGAGGCTCTCTTGAAGAGTGCGTGACTACAGCAAGTTTAATCCCTATTCACACCATGTAGCCCATTTCAAAACCCATCAAAAAACTAAAAGTGCAAGAAAGAGAGAGTGTGAGAGAGAAAATGAATATATATGTATATACCTGATACCAGAAACCACTCTGTTGTAATTAGGATAATTAGTGGTCCTCCAGCCCACTGGTCGACAGATTGCAACCTTTACTTCAGAACCGGATCCCTGCCTTTCCTATAGCCAGTCTCAGCCCTGGTTCTAATGTTGTCACTGGTGAGAGTGATATATATATATCACCCTCACCATTGACAACATTAGGGGTAATGACTTCTATTTCAATAATAGGGCTTTAATTTGTGCGGATAATAGGCAATATTTAATTCATAGAGATCCCTTATTTGATTGGTGAATTTAATGCTTTTTTACTGTTTGGGATCTTGATTACAATGGTTACGCTGTCAAGGTACTAATATTTCCACACTGAGCAGTTACCTAATAAGACTTCAGTCTAAGCTTATTCATCGTTTGGCCCCTTAGCACATGGTATAATGTAAACACTTTACACACTTTCTCTTGATATCATGTATCAGCTTTTAGAAAAATCATTATGTCCACTACATACAATTTATTTTGCGCCATATGTGGCATGGTGGGGTAAATAATGCTATCCTTTATAATCACGATTGCAAGGAGCGCTATAAAAAAAACAAAAAGGGTAGGAGATAATTAGCACTTATGCCTAGTCCCTTTTTTAATTTCTAAACTACCTGCACCACTTAAACTAACCATTAATCTAGCTGTTGCACCCTTATATACTCTAGCAACGATCAGTATAATTTGTTCAGGAACCCAAATGTCCTTAGTACAGGCACGGCCAGTATAGGTAAGCGTGGTGGGCGGTGGTGCGTGTAGGGGTAGAGGGAGTCGACAGATGAACAGATAGAGAAAATAAAATAAAATAAAAAAAACCACTTACCTCACGCTCGCCACATCACCATGTGGTGAGTGCATGGAAAGTGGTAATTTTTTTTATTTTATTTTCCCTAGCCGATCGTCTATTGACTACTCCGCCCCCCCCCGCCTCACCGCTCTCACCTGTACTGGGCGTGCCTGTGATGGAGCAAGGACTCATATAAAATGATTGACGATCCTCTGTTGTTACCGTCCTGCCTGCCACCTGCCGCCGAGAATGCAGCGCAACGTCGGAGCGTCGTCATTGGAGCGTCAGAGGAGCCCCGCCCACTCGGGAGCCCGAGCCGCAGCCCCCGAGGTATAGGGTACACGGAACGCGAGCAGCTTGCTGCACTGCGGCACACCGTACCCGTGCCCCCTTTTTCCAGGCTTTGGGGAAAGCAAGCGAGCCTGGGGCCCCCGCGGGCTGAGACAGGAACAGAAGCACAGAAGGAACAGAAGAATTGCGGCACCACGATTCAGGGGGAGTGCCGCCAGATAAGGAGCAGGAGAAAGGCGCAATTAGAGCCTCGGAAGTACAGGGACAAAGGGCACCTAGAAACTTTGTTAAAGCCTGGTGCCTGATCCTGGAAGCCCCCCCCCCCCCCCCCACCTCCCCCCCCCCTCGCATTGAACAAAGGAGGTAAGGGGGCATTCTGCTGATCAACTATAAACTAACAAAGCACAGAGTTGAATGAAACCGGTGGCAAGGCGGGATAAAGGCGCAACAGAGGTAAGTGAAAGTGTATGTATGATTGCAGTAACAAACGCCCCCTCAAAGCAAATAGTAGCTGTTAAACCGAACTGCTTAGGGGGCTAGTTAAAGAAGGGAAAATCAAATTAAAGTACACAAGTTCGTAAAATAGGAATATACTTGACATATTCCTGGGTTGAGTGCTATAGCGCCAAAAAAGAAGCAAAAAACCTGTAAAGTGCATACGGAGCAAAGCCCTGGGAGGAGAGAACTTTCAGGAGGATTAAGGACCCTAGAAGAAAGCCGGGAGAGCCAGACCAGCCCCATGGCAAGCGCGAAAGCAGCACCACAAAAGAGGAAAAATAAAGAGACACTGCAAGAAAAAAAAAAGGACGCCTGTCAGTTTCTAAATCTGTAAAAGACTTTGCAGGTAAACACTACAAAAGATTAGTGCCACCTATGAGTGCCTTAAAAGTAGAAATAGTACAGGAGAATGGGAATGGCTCAGTAGAAATTGTTGAAGAAGTACAGGAGGCATCATCTTTGGTAAATCAGTCACTCATGACAAAATAAATCGTTGGCAGCGCCACCCCTGTCTTCATCCCCCAAATTATTCTCGCTATATACACAGGTACTAGAGACCTCAGGACAAATGAGGAACACTATGGAAAGATCGAGAATCAATTGAGGGGAGGAACTAAATACATCAGCCCAACGGTCAAATGAAATACAGCGGGATTTACAGAGAAGTGCAAGAACAGACGATCCAGAGAGGAACAGCCAACAAGAACTAGATATAGCTGCAACACCCTCCTCTTCAATGATGGATCTATTGTTGATGCTTCAGAAAACCCTTCAGGGGATACTAGAAGTTACAATGTTAAACAATTAAGTCTTGAAAACGCAAAAAATACATTAAAAAAAGATTGAGGAGGAGCTGCAAGGAATTAAAGGTCAAACGCCATATATGATGAGACCAATAGAAGAACCACAGCCCCTATAACTGAAAGGGAGTGTAGCAATAGCTGAAACCTCTCATAATGTATACATCTCTAAATGCCCGATGTTCATAAGGAGAAGAGGAGAAAACATTAGATACAGTTCTAGGAACTATAGTGGGCACCCTAGAATAGTGATATACAGAAAGAGGGAACCCAAAGTAGGAACAAGGAAAAAACAACGGGAACAAGACGATGAAATTAAGGCATGCCCAGTATTTACACAAGTACCTAATAAGCCTGCAAGATCGGAGGGCAAGAGGGAGGGATCCAAGAACCAAGTAAAGAAAAAGATTAGTAAGGGACCTAGTAAAAAGCAACAATCATAAGTAAATTCTTTAGTAAAACCAACAAACGTGGGACATAATATCTATGTTCAGAAGAATTGTACCCTTGAAAAAGCAGCCCCACAACTTGGTGAAATAGGAATAAAAAGCCACCAGGCGAATACTAGATGGAAGGACAACAGACAGCCAGGCATAGAAGTCCAGAAGTCTGGTGCTGAGTTAGGAAGTAATAAATAGTTGTATTTTGAACTAGTTCAGTGAGAAAAAAAGGGGAAGAAAACACGGAATATTCAACCCTTAAATAGGTCCCAAATTCTATTCTCATTCTCAAAATGCCCAAGTCTGAGAGGAATCAGGTACAAAGACCTGAGACAAGTGGGCTTCATAGAAAACACAAAAGGGAAGATATCACAAGAGTCCTTGTCTATTCAGACTTGGTAAAACTGGCAATCTTGAAAGCAGAGGATGAGATAGAGCAGGAAGGGATATGGCTAATATTAGAGAAAGAACTGGAAACAAAGGTTCAATCGGGTAGAGACTTCCTAAAATGTCATGCAGATCTTGGGAAGAGACAGGTGAGGCTTATGGAGAATAATGTAGAGGAGGAGGCATACTAAACACACTAAACATAGTAGTGAATAACTCAGACATTGAAAATTCATGGGGCAATTGGAGTCAAAGAAGCAGCCCAGCAGGTCCCTCCGAGTGGTATAAAGAAGATATGGGGGAAGATGGAGGTTTAAGTGAGGTGGAGTACGATGAGAGGGGGCCGCATAGCCTTAATGTCTTAACCTGGAATGTGAACGGCCTGGGTGACAGAGCAAAACAGGAACGTTTCAGCAAGTTAGGAAAGAACGCAGGAATCTTGTGTGTGCAAGAAACTTGGTTATGCGACGAAACCCCAATATTTGATGGCTTCATACAGCTCCCCCGACCGGCTAGGAAAAAGAGGTATGGAAGCCCGGCGGGGGGGATTATGCCTTAGTATCCACAAAAATAGCAAAGAATGTGATTCTGTTAAAAGTGAAATGTAAATGGCTTTTGGTATGCAGATTGTCCTTGCTGGTTTTAGATAAAAAGTACGAAAATGTAATTATTTTAAATGTGTATATGCAATGGGAGAATTCTAAGGAGCATGAAAGTGAGTTGAAGCATTTTAAAGATGATATAGACTCTCTATGCGCAAAGTATGAATCAGATTTATTTTTATAATGGGGGATTTTAATCATAAACTGTGCCCAAAGAAGGTAGACCTCTGGTATAGGGATATACTGGGTGCATATGAGATAAAGGAGGCAACCTTTCCAGTCTGTGAACCTTTAAGACGGGATGAAATGCTGGGAAATCACCTAGGGATGAAGGGTCTGTTCTGCTTGAATGATAGATTAGATTCAGATTGCCCAGCAAAGAAAACATTCAAAATAGGCACTCAAAATTGCCCAATAGATTATATTTTTATGTTTGCTTGGAACTTCCCTCTTATAAGTAAATTTAAGATACTCCAGATAGAAGAGAGTGACCATAACCCCCTGCAGATGACAATTCAAGAGAGAAGGCCGAAACCCAGTGATAAAGTAATCACACAACAAGTTGAGTACCCAAAAAGAGGGACTACTAGATTATCAGAAGAATATATAGAAAAAATAGGAAAACTCCAACAGAAGATACCCTTGTGGGAAATAGGGGTCCGAAATCTAGAATGGTTTGAGAGAAAAATAGAGCAAGTGGTGCAATGTCTTCGATTCTAATTAAAAAGAGCAAAACTAAATCAACAAATAGCCCCAGCAAGACGATCAAAATGGTTCTCTGTAGAATGTCAGAAGAAAAAAAGAAAAATACGGAAGGAAACCAGAAGTATTAGAAAGAAATATGATCAGAAGAGACAAAGGCATCTTGAAAAATTGAAAAGAGAATATAAAAAGTTAGATGTGAACGCTAAAAGAACTTATAAAGATAAATGCTGGGAACATCTACTGGAAGCTATCAAATCAAAGAACTTAAGACAGTTTTGGAAACTGGTAAAAGAAGCAGCAGACCACCCAGTTGAGGCAATGAATTGTGTGGCAGATGAGGCAGTATGGGAGAAGCATTTGAAGGAAATGTACGGCCCACGGAGAGAGTTAGTAGAAGAAGTGCTAAAGCCATGGCAAGGGTTGATAGAAGATCTAAAACCAGACTTTACAGAATTAAATGTAAAAAATACAATAGCTAATTTAAAGTTAACCCAAGCCGCTGGCCCAGGCAATCTTCCAGCAATAATAATAAAATCAGAGATGAAGTGGTGGGCGAACATCCGCTCTAAGATGTTCCTGGCAATCCTTGAAGGAGGGAAAATAGCTAAGAATTGGAAGGGGGCAGTAATAAGGCCAGTACACCAAAAAGGGGACGTGAATGCATCACAAAACTATAGGTTAATTAACCGATTAGATATTGGGGAAAAAGTTTTTTCTAAAATAATCTTGAATAGATTAAAGAACTGAGTAGAGGAGTTCGCAATTGTACCAACTGAACATGGGGGCTTTAAGGAAGGCCACTCCACAGTCGACCATTGCCTTGCCCTGTGGGCAGCGACACACAAGTCAATGGAACACAATGGTAAGCTGCGTTGTTGTTTTGTTGACTTCGAGCCGCATTTGACTCAGTTGATAGGAACTGCCTCTGGGAAACCCTACAAAATAAAAAGATCCCCACAGGGTTGCTGAGGATAATAAAAGAGCTGCACAGTGACAATTTGTCCCAAGTAATTAAGGACACAGAAGGGTCACTGACTCCAAAAATAACTATAGAGAATGGCCTAAGACAGGGCTGTGTGCTAGCCCTTCTGCTCTTTGCTATATTTTTGGCTGATCTACCGGCAATCCTAGAGGTTGAAAGAAGTACAAGCCAAAGAATGGATAGAAAGAAAATCTCCTGCCTGTTGTACGCAGATGATTTGGTGATGTTAGACTGAAATCAGCCTACAAAAGAAACTAAATGTTTTTAAGAAATATTTTAATGCAACATTTTTAACCGTAAATATGGAAAAAACTAAAATTTTATGTTTCGGAAAAAAAGAGACCAGTTTTCACTGGACGTTAGGAGATCTGAAACTGGAAATTGTGAATGAATACCGTTATTTGAGGGTGTGGTTTGATAGGACGCTAAAGTGTGAAATTCACTTAGAAGCCCAGAAGGCAAAGGCCTTCACATCGATCTGTGGTTTGAAGAAATTCAATCGAGATTATGGAGGGATGTCACACAGACCGTTATTGAAGGCCTTTAGCGCAATTATTCCTCCGCAAATACTATATGGAGCAGAGGTTCTTTACCTAAGTGGGAAACAAGCTTGGGATTCAGAGAAAGGAAAGTGTCTGAAAACACTGCTGACACTACCACCCTCATCGATGGAGACGATCTAAAAAAGAGGGGGATGAAATGATTTATAATAAGGCCTTAGCAAGCTACCACCATAATATCAAAACTGCTAGATGTGGTTACATCCAGTTGCAAATAGAACAGGCAGGTAATTCATTGTGACGGGGTGGACTCGGGTCCGCCAGGCTTACCTGTCTCCCCTCTCTTTGAACAGCACACAGGCGCCTGGCGGGGACCAACAGAACTGGACGACACCGACACGGAAGAGGTCGGAGACCACTGTTTCTTTAATTGGGCGGAGCTGGACAGCGAGAGCCACACCGGACACGCCTCCGGGACTCAGGTAAAAGCCGCCCAGGAACACAATCAGGTGTGTTATACACTCGGAGGTGAGAGAGACGGCGAGCGAAGAGAAGGAGAGGACGAGAGGAGATCGGGAGCGGAGGCGGAGGAGAGTCGGGAGTGGAGTCGAGCGGAGGCGGAGGAGAGTCGGGAGTGGAGTCGAGCGGAGGCGGAGGAGAGTCGGGAGTGGAGTCGAGCGGAGGCGGAGGAGAGTCGGGAGTGGAGCGGAGCGGACGTGGAAGGAGAGGAGAAGAGGGAACATCAGAGGCAGGAGACAGGAGAGGAAACGGGAGAGGATCGGAGGCGGGATACTGAAACCGGACCAGCCGAGAGAGGACGACGGAGAAAGCCAGGAGGCCAACAGGAAGGCTCTTCGCCCAGCCACACTTCATCGAGGGAAGTGTGGCTACCAGAGGTACGGTCACGGCTTGCGGGCTGGGCGGGCTTTAAGTGGGCGAAACCGCCATAGGAGTCACTCACTCACACCTTGTGCACTACCCCCCCCCCTCACTATCCGGCACATTAGAACCTCGCTGTGCACGTGTGAGTCCTCACCCCCTTTCCCTGTGATAAAGGTCTGACCAGGAGGCTAAAACATTGTTTCTTTTCCTTACACGTTGACGAGGCGGCCCGACACCGTGGAGCGGAAGGATCGGACTCCCAGTCCCAGAAGACACCGGGAGGAGAGGAAAACAGCGACGGAGAAACGATTACAAAGACTCACGGAGGAAGCAGAGACAGCGCTTCCCTACTATCGCAAAACCACGTATCGGAAGCGTACTTTGAAAGCAATAAAGCCTGCATTACCAAGATTCCCAGTGTCCGTGAGTCTACTTGAAGGGGCTGTTCCTACCCCCACGACCCCGTTCATTCCCTTAGCTATAGTCCAGGACCAGGGCGATCCCGAGGCGTCACATTCATCAAAGACACTTTTCGAGATTGTTAAGGGTTTTGCTACCCCCAGGCCTGTAAACAATCACCGGTGGAAACGCAGGAGCTCTGCGAAGCACTAGCCTCCTATTTTCAGGATAAGATCACCCTAATATATGAGAACTTCTCCAAAAAAAACACTCACTCAGATGAATTTGACGATACTAGGTTGACACCAGTGAATTGTCTCAAGCAATTTAACCCCTTCTCACGGGAGGACGTAATTCATCATCTTCAATTATCCAAATCAGGGTCCCCTACGGATATATGCCCGCCCTACATCATGGCTTTAATCGCAAAGAGCTGTCCGCCAGCCATTCAGGAGATTTTCAACTCTTCAATTGCTAACGGCCACTTCCCTACGGTGTGGAAGGAAGGCTATGTTTGTTCCATTCTTAAGAAACACTCAGCAGATCCCATGGTTCTGAACAATTACAGACCAATATCCTTACTCCCTCTGCAAGCGAAGATATTGGAATCTCATATTAATACCCAGTTGAGCCACCATCTAGAGACCAATAGCATTCTGGATATATCGCAGTCCGTCTTTCGGCTTGGCTTTAGCACAGAGACTGCCATTCTGGCTGTCACTGATTCCATTAGGGGGACCCTGGATGGAGGGGGATCAGTAATGCTCATTCTTCTGGACCTCTCTGCAGCATTCGACACTGTTTCACATCGATTGCTTGCGGAGAGGTTACAGGACTGTGGGGTCAGGGATCTTGCCCTGAAATGGTTGGTCAATTTTCTGGCCGATAGGAAACAACAGGTCATGATGGGCCCTTTCAGGTCAAAGTAGTTTCAGCTGGAGAGGGGGGTCCCACAGGGCTCATGTCAAAGCCCTATCCTCTTCAATGTCTATATAGCCCCATTAGCCAGGATTGTACGGCACTACGGGTTTGAGGTCGTCTCATATGCAGATGACACTCAACTGATCTTCCCCATTGGGATTAACCTGGTTGAGGAAAAAGTATGTTTCTCGCAGGGAATGTTGGCTATTGCTAATTGGATGGCAGACTCCTGCCTCCAACTAAACCCAGGAAAAACTGAGCTGATGTTTCTGGGGAAAAGACAAGATCTGAAGTTGGACGATTGGTGGCCGGATGAGCTGGGCAGTGCTCCTGTCACCTCTAACTCTGTAAAAAGCCTAGGAATACAGTTAGATCAGAATCTGTCTATGAAGCACAATGTCGGAAACATCATGAGCTCATGCTACTACAGCCTCCGGCTGTTGCGGAAAATCATCCCATACCTTGCCCTGAACCACCGTAGAACGGTGGTCCAGGCTCTGGTAATCAACCGGATGGAATATAGAAATGCTTTGCTGGCGGAAGTGGGGGAGACATTGATAGCAAAGCTCCAAGTCATCCAAAATACAGCTGCCCGGATGGTCCTAAATCGTCCCCCTGGAACGCCATCCCTTCCCCTACTTAGGGAATTACACTGGCTTCCAGTGAAAAAGAGGTCCTTTTTCAAGACATGCTGCTTGACATTTAAAGCAACTAGGGGAATAGGCCCTAAGTATCTACAAAACAAACTTCGCAAGTTGACATCCTGCCTTAATTTAAGATCCAATGGTAAGGTTCTACTATCAATTCCATGTATTCAACGGACTCGCTTGGGAGGCAAAGCTTTCTCCTATGTCGGCCCTAAATACTGGAACTCCCTACCAGAAGCCCTGCATAAGTCACCATCCTACTTGGTCTTTAGGAAACATCTGAAAGATTTTCTATTTTGAGGTCATTTCCCAGCCACTTTTTGCTTTCAGTTAGTTGTCTAGTTAGCGCGGAGATGCCCCCGGGTGAGTCATGCGCTTTATAAAACACCAATAACAATAACAATCGATGATAGAAGCAATGAGAACTGAAATAGGTACAACTGCTTGGAGCATACAGGCACAAATGATTTTACTTAGATTTTGGAAACGTTTGGATTTAGAGACAGGCCAGAAGGTGTCACAATGGTGTAGGAAAGAGATCCAATTAAGCAGCCTTAAATGGGCTAAAGAGATAAGGAAGAAAATATCACATGCCTGTGAAAACATAAAGGAGAACATTTCCCATGATTCCCTGCAGGTAGAATTCTCTAAGAGTGAGCTCACAAAACAAGGACAAAAAGTCTCAAGAAGAACAGATATGGTATACCTAGAGAAGAAAAAAATCGGTGCAACAAATGAGGGATTCTTGGCGAAAAGAAAATTGGTTTCCTTATCTGGTTGCCTTACCTAATTACTGGTAGAGACAGGATATCTAAAGACTGAGAATAGGTATAAACCCCTGGCTAGTAAATGAAGAATTAAAAAGAAAAATGTTACACTGTGATGGTCACTGTAAATGTAGTTTGGGCACCAAAGGAGATATATTGCACATTTTGTTAGACTGTGTAATACTATTAGAGCAGCGTAAACGTTCTCTCCGCCCGTTATTTTTAAAATATGATATAAGACATCGGATCAAGGCAGTAGAACTACTCACAGAAATGCCAAACCTTGACATAGCGATTGCAGTAGGGAATTAAATGAAAGAATCAAAAGTTTCCTTAGAGAAAATTAGCTGAAATGTGTAGTAATTTAAATTTTTCTACTAGGCTAAAATTTTAAAGAAAGAGGATTGTATTTTAAATGAATATTTTATATTGTACAATTGTATAATGTACTGTGTATTCCCGAGTAAGAGCGCCGAATTATGCACCACTCATTGAAAACTTATCAACTCTCTTAACATTGAGAATGTATTAATTGTGATGTTTTAATCTGTGTAAATTGATTTTATATCTGTTTAAAGGCTAAGGTCTAAATAAACATTGCTTTGACAGTGACAGTGACTCGTATAAAAGAGACTTGCTCGGAAACAATCCTCTCATTTAATCCTGTAACAAAGTATTAATAATGTTTGTATTACTAATTCTGCACTACATTTCATATATTTTACAAACAGGGGATAGTTTATCTATGTGTTCTACTAACACATAACCAGAGTGTGTTTTTAAAATGGCTGCGAACACGGGAAAATGAATTGCGCATCCATCTGATGCATAACATCTTAACGCTTGGAGTGAAAAATTCTGCTTCTGCGCAATAGCATCTAATATGGCAGCTTGAGAACGGACGTGTTAAGCATCTGCTTTGCTGAAACTAAAATGTGTTATATACTAAGTGCTAAATGCATAAATAGATTGTATAGGTAAATGGGATTAGAGTAGAGTTAGGTGGTATACAGTGAACTCATTTATTCTTGATTGTAATACTTTGTCTTTTGACCTCTCTATTAGTTCGTATTTGGGCCTCATAGAGACGCTAAGGTCTGCCACCCACGTGGGTCTTGGGGCATGCACATGGGAGATAGCTCCGAAGTGGTGAGCTCAAGTCTTCGGACCCAGCCAAGGACATTCTCCGCTCAGGTCCTGGGAACTAGCTGAACATCCTGAAGATGCAATGGACAACTGTGAAATTGTATATCAATGTTGTCGATATATTTGCTAAGATGGGTGGGAAATAAAGCTTGGGAACAAATTAATGGGTGGGAACCTAAACAATTGATCTTAAGAAAATATTAAAAATTAGCATGGTGTGATGATCATGCCCTCAGTCTTGTACAATCAGAAATAGGAGTTTCATGAAGTTGAAACATTTGGGGGTGGTACATTCCATTAGGAGAGTATAATTGAAGTAGTTAGATAGATTAGTGACCAGCAGTCCCAGCCAGAACGCTGTGAGACCGAGATGCTGTTCGAATGCTGATCACATACCTGAAGAAGCAAACTTAGAATTTCAAAGCAAATAGAATTAGAAGAAGATTGAGGAAGAATCGAGGAGGTAGCAGAAATAGAAGAAGATTGCTGAAGAATCGAGGAGGAAGTTCATATCAGAGAAGGGTGAGACGCAGGCGTTGAATCCAGAAGAGGTCATCTATCCTGTCCTATCCTGAAGTACCGGTCACCTGAACTTTCTAAGGGGCCCATTAACTCTTGGCCAGAGGGGTCTGATTTTCACACCATCCTAGGTAAATATAAAATCTGTGTATTGTGTCAATGTGCTCTCTCTTTCTATCCTCTCTTTTCTTGAGGTATTCATTATTGTGGAATCATAGTCTAATTTGATAAACTGAACTCACTTCCTCTGAATGATGGAGTTAACACTGCAATTTGTCTGCTCTTATGATTAATTTAGATAACCATTTAAAAACTCTTTCTGAGTATGTGGTTATTCAAATAGAATTCAGGTAATTGAGACTTATGTCATAATCATCAAATCCTAATTAACTACAATAGATCCATTAGTTATGAAAGGGCTTCGGATCAGCAAAAGATAAGAGAAACAGATAAATAAATGAACTTACATTTTAGCCCTATAAACTTGACCCCCAGCGGTGTTCACTGACCTATATGAATGAGTGTCTGTATGGGCCCTGATTAACATATAGTGAAAGATGTCCGCAGGTTGGTATCCCGCTGGATCACCTGCCTTAGTATATAGACTAGCATTGGCAAAGACAATAGGTTTTGCTTATCCGAGCTATATTGGCTTAGTAATTTTGTTCACATGTTACACAGTGGCACGAGCTACTGTGCTATTTGGCTGAAAGTAAAAAACTATGCAAAGACACGGTCAGTGAAGGCCGCATCATAGCGTTTTATTTTGTTGCTTTGAGCTATATTGGCTGTGCAACGTGTAAAAAACATTGACAAAGCCAATAGATGTTACATAGGTGAAACCTATTGGCTTTACCAATGCTTGTATGGAAAGTGCCTTTTCACACTTCTCATGCTGTGTTTGAGCACTGAAACCTGTATCTATTTGTGAGATAAAGCAGATATAGGCCAATGGAATTAGCCCGGAGTAAAGTCAGCGGCAAGATACGTGCCTGTTTCCTAGAACACGTAACCCAGTATACCTGGGCACTAGAATAGAGACTGTGATAATGTGTGGTAGCATACGCATACTTTCCATGGTACTGTAAACAGGAATTTATTAAATAATTGACCTTTCATCAATGTCGGGAAGCTGAAAGGCAGAGCAGATAGGAATTAAACCTACCACATTCCCTCGGATATCTGCAGAGGGCGCATTAACCCCCTGAGCTGCGTAACTGGATGCTAGGATGCCACAAGTCAGAGGAGCATGTGAGCTGCTGCAGTGCTACCACAAAGCTTTACCATGTTGCAAGGGTAGTTGTGTGGTTGAGGGCAGTCAAGCGGTGCCTCGAGGTGAAGGACTTTTATGTCTAGACTTCTTTTCTGAAACTAATGAGACTATTGCCCATACGAAAGGTAACTGGGGCTGCCTTATAGCTGATTTGGGGCAGAAATGATTCCCGGGTACTTTAAAGTTGACAGACTTTTGGTTTATCTAAAACACATCTGCCACCCCTCTGCCGGCCTGGACCCCTGCTCGTGCCCTTTCAGCGCCATTCGTCAGTTAAAGTTGTAGTGATTAATGGTCTTTTGAGAGGAGGTCGGTAGGCCTGGGGTAGAGTCAAAGATTTCGCACAAACGTTCAGCATAGAACCTTGCATAAAAACATGCAACCAGATTTTTTTAAAACAGTCGTACAATGTCAAGCAAATAGGCGCAGTCAATACCGTCAAGAAGCTATATAAAAATGAACATAAACTGGTCAATTGAGCACAATCTTTGTGTCGCTTTACTAGTGGACTGAGTGTATGTTTCTCGGACAATCAAGGCTAAATTCGCCCTGATCATTTGCACGCTTGAAATCCAAATGTGCACGCTTGAAATCCAAAGGCAGTGGGGGCAGCGGTGCGAACAGAGCCTTCACATGCCACTTGAGACTCTTTGCAGGTGGTAGTGTCAGTTTCTCATCTGACAAATAAATCGCCATCTTAAGTCTTGCTCTCCTGTGTTTCCTGCATCCCTCATAACTGAGGAAAATAACTATCCGGGCACAACAGCATGACCTCTGACTGTTTAACTGCTCAAAAAGTGCCTGTGCTGAACCCAACAGCGTAGTTAAAACCAAGAACTGGAAAAAACACAGGAATGGAGAGGATGCGCCCGAGATGCTGACTTGAGAGCTGGGGATCCAGGTTCAAGTCTCGTCAGCGCAATATCCTGTGATTCTGGTCAAACCACTTAATCTCTCGAGAAATAGGTTGCTATATAAATCTGCTGCAAGACGAAAAAGCAAGAATAGGCAAAACAGTGTGAAAAAAATTGTTCCACCAGAGCAGATGTCAACAGTATTTCGGCTACAGGAAACTGATAAGAGAAGCAGATGAGGAAGAAGCATTGGTAAATGCAGGAAAATGTACTACATCCGAAAGAAATGAAGGAAAAGTAAGTGGCAAGGACAGAAACCAATGGAAAGCAGGAAAGAGAGGGGGCGTAATGTAAACCCCTTTTAAGTTTATATTCAAAACAATAGATTTCACAAGCACAGCACAAACGCTGTGTAGGCGAAACATAAAAAAAGGTATCCCAAGCCACTAAACTGAAAATCTTTTCGGCATTGAGTAAAAATATATCACTGCAGGTACATTGCTCATGGAAAAAATGTCAAGCTCATCCCTTAAATAATTTGTGTTAGTATGCAGCCGAGGCAAAGGTATAAAAGCATTCCGATCTCTATATATTAATTTACAGACTTCATTGTAAAAACAACTTGCAATTAGTTTCATAATTATCTTGCAGTTGGAATTTAAAAGAGAAATCTGTTGATACAAATTAACATCTTGTGGCTTATTGCCTTTCTTAAAAAAATTACAATTACCCCTGTATTAAAGAAAGAGTGAAGAGTGCCTCCTGATAATATACAATTGAACAAAATAGGAAAACTTCCATTTAGGTCATTATAAAATACTAAGCATAATAGCCATTTGCTCCAAAGGCCTTTCCAGCTGGCAAAGTAGTGATTACTCACTATAACTCATGCATCCCAAATATCTCGTTACTTTCCAGTAATCTTTATTGCCCCGATTAAAGGCCTCCTAGTCCGAGTCCTTACTATGTGAGGCAGGATTGCCTCACATAGAAAGGCCTGGAACAAGGGGGACATATTAGGGGGTAAGGGCTTTATACAATTTCTTGTGGTAACCTAGGAATGGAGAACTTCTCAAATAACTGACGTAAGTTACTTGAGTCTACCTTCCGATCGTGACTAGATATGTGCTTAAAATGGTCCTTATAGGCAAGGTTTATTTGTCCTGGGGTGGGAAGCCTGGATCCGGTTTTCAGGCACATTAACGAGTTTATGGTATGTTGGTTATGTATGGTCCTGATGAACATTAGTTCTAGTCCATCAGTCGTTTCAAAGGCTATTCTCGTTTCTTTTGTGTCTCGTGGCAGAACTGCCTTATGGTCAGTTCTAATCCGAGTTTCAAGATCAACTTTTTCTGCTACCTGAGTATTTCTCATAGCAATATCATTTGCTATTTTCATACTGACAAACTTAGAAAATGCTTTATTCGATTTCAATTTTTATAAAATCATAAAAGCAACATTTCATTTAGAATATGCAAACGTACTTAATTTAAAAACAGCTAATACATTTTCTTTTCCTCAATAAACTTTTTAAAAATCCCAACATGATTCCCACACAATACTCATCATTCAGTGACTGTAAAAATAGAAGGGCAGTTTTCATACTGAGGAATCTCGCCTTTTATTTCTCATACCCAACGTTCATTGTCTAAGTCTGTTTCATTAAGAACCCACCTTGTAGGAGTTTGAACCCCATAACATCCCTTTATCTGCATTTCCAAAGCTGAATGATCTGAAAAAACATTTGGTAATACTATCAAGGATATAAAATTAATAGAAGTGGCAGACAGAAAAAAATGAACCTTCATGGGTCCACAAGCCTTAACTCTGCTTTCAGATGACAAATTGTTCTTGCAGTAATGTCGTTGTGTCTATGATGGGATTCTGAAAAAGGTGAATGAAGAATGGAATGGAATGAAGCAGGAATATCTCCGACCGGGACATCCAGGCTCACTAATGTATGGTAAGTGGAATGGAGCAATTAACTTAACTTAGCATTTAAAGGCCATCCATGCTTTGACTATTTTTTAATTATTTAATTTTGTTGTTGGGATATGTGTCTCCTGTAATAAAATTATTTAGGGATAAAGGGTCAATGCCTGTGCTTTTTGAATATTGTTTAAACCATTAGCTTTCAAAGAAAAAAATGTAATTCATTAATTTTAAGAGCCTCTTAACTAAATTAAAGCAGCTGTGTTGTTGAGATTTTGCCAGACATATTTCTGAAAAACTGCTTTAATAAAAGCTAACATATCCAAAATAATGAAATATACGTGTATATTATACCTACCTCTATACAGACAAATGATCTAGATCCCTGATACATTATTATAAATATAAAGGAACTCTATGAAATTCATCAAGTGATGTAATGCATTGAGGATTTTTTTAAAGAGTAATTTATGACACGATACAGGTGAAGGACAAATAATGAAATTAATTCACATGGGCCACCAACATTAATAGAGGTCTAAAGCCTTAGACACGCAAGTCATTTCTCTACTCCAAGAGTCACAATTTAAACAACCACCTAGGACTGTTGTTTGTACATAGCATACCTGAAACTAGGAAGATTTAAGGGCATTCTATGAAAACCTGGCAGTTATCTCATATGTATGAGTGGTATGGATGAATGGCTGGGTCATATGGGGCGATGCTGATCTTAGTTAGGCAATGCACAGGTAAGACATTCACAGGCCTTTTATTGTATACATCACAGCTTCTACTAACTACTATAATGTAGAGGTAAAATGTTAATTTTAAGGTAGGGTGCCTCAGGTAGTCCCTGTATAATAATGTGTATCGTCTCCTAAGGTAAGTTAGATCAGAATACGCTTTATTCGATTTAAAAATTGTTAAGCCATAAAAGCACAAAACATAATAAACAATAAAATCATACATTTCATGTATATATACAAAATACAAATTCAAGCGATGTTTTAAGAAAAAATTAGGACCATCCATTGACAGCTGTTGTCCGACCACCCCTTTCAAATATTTAACAATGTGATCTGTCACGGATCTGTCATTCAGATATTGCAGCTTTAGAAAGGCGGGGCGACATTGTCTCAAGCCACAACTCATTAAAATTGGTAATATACATTTTTTCCTGGGCATAGAATAAAACTTGCAAAAAAACATAACGTGGATTGTCGACTGAACAGAGATATTGTCACAAGGGCATAGACATAAGGTGCGGGACCAGTCGTTAATTTTTGGGAAGGTAACCCTAATGTGAAAAATGCCAAGGCGTAGGCTGGTCAATAGCAATCTATCATAGGCTCATGCAGTGTTCAGTAAGTATGGTTGTATCCCTGGTTGAGTCAAGAGTAGTTGGTGTGTACTCACTGGCGGTTTTACAATATTACTGGATAGATTAATGGACTCCAAATAGTCCAAACATAATGATTTAAAATTATTTCTAGTAACATTGTTCAGGCTGTCAGGATTAGAGAAATATTCTGGATGTCCTAGACTCTCTAAAACATTTTTGACATAAGTCAACCAGGAAATATGATGAACCCCATCAAGGGACAAACAATCTTTAATCAGGTCCCTGTTCAAACCAGTAGAGATACCAGTCCAAACTTAATGCCACAGCAAGATGGGCTGCAATTTAATCAAATCTAAAAGATAAGGCAGCCCCAACTCAGTGTGGCATACGAATGCAACGGTGCTACTGGGTACAGCCAAAAGATATCTCAGGAACCTGTTTTCAACTATTTGCAGGCACTCTGCATTAGCCTAACCCCAGATGCCTGCTCCATACATAGCAACAGAAATGCATTTTGCTTTATAGATTGTTATTAAGTCTGCAACAGGGCACCTCCCCAATTTCCTTGCAAAGTTGATTATAGCATCAGTGGCTTTTAAAAATAATAATTTCCTTGATTCAAAAGCTTTAGCCAATAGACCCCTTTTTTCAAAAACAATGCCCAGGTAAGAAAAATGAGCCGTGTGTTCAAGTTTCCTATTAACCAAGGAGAATTCTCGGCACTTGATGCTGGGCTTACAACATTTCATTGTAAATGTTTTGCTTATATTAACAGGAAGATCAAGATCTAGTATATAGGCAGAAAAGCTGGTAATTACATTTTGTAGGGCAATGGGGGTACGAGCCAATAGGACGGCATTGTCAGCATATAATAAAGCTCCTATTGGCCGTCCATTAATGCATGGCAGATCATGACAATCATTACCTAATTTTGCTCCCAGGCTATTAATATAAAGAGTAAACAAGAGGGGTGCCAACACGCACCCCTGCCTCACCCCCTTCTTTACCGGTAGGGACTTACTGAGTTCACCACCCTTTCCAGAGCGCACCCAGGCCCTAGCATCTAGATAAGACTGTTTTAAAAAATTAAGAACGGGTGGATCAACCCCCATAAAATCTAAAATGCTCCATAGCTTCTGATGGTTAGCACAGTCAAAGGCTGAACTCAAATCAACAAAACATAAGAATAAATTTCCCTTTTTAACCTTTAAATACTTTCCTACCAGTAAGTTCAGATTCAGACATTGTTCAACGGTTCCCACACCTTGGCGGAAGCCGTACTGTAATTCAGAAATTATACAGTTTTCGTCTGCCCATAACTGGAGGCGGTTTAAAACGACGTGCCCAGCCACCTTTACAAAAGAGTCTAATAATGATATTGGTCTGTAGCAGGACGGATCGTCCCGATTACCCTTCTTGTAAATAAGGACAATTATCGATTCCGTCCAAGTGGCTTTGAATCCCAAGGAGAAACACGCTTTTAAAACCGTCTCCTAAGGTAAGTCAGTAGTGTTGCCTATATGTCACCCCATTCCCGGGTACTCTGACCCAATGGTTGTGCCAGGGCTTATTGAGTTTGTGGAAAATTAATCAAGGAAGAATAGTTACACAACATAGACAATTCTCTATTTACAAAGAAAAGACATGGAGTTAAGGGCCACTTGTATATCGACACCATCCCCTTTGACGCCTGTTCTGAGGAGAAGGGGAATGGCGGTGAGCTGACTATGTGATGGTATGAGTATTATTCTATATAAGGACAGTGATGATTATGGGAAGAAACTACATTAACCGGATATGTGGGGCTACATAGAAGCTATGCAAAGAATCATTCATCAAGTCCAACACCACTTTTACATCCTGGGATCACCAGGGGAAGAATATGTCTCCATTTTCAAACCGTGGTACCAGGTGAATACAGTGAGATAATCTGTGTTGATCAAAAACCTATAGCACACTTCGTGGCTCTCTGAAATCTGTAGGAAAATCCCTTGACACCATAGCTCTACTCACACATAAATAGGTGCCAATGTTTCCAGAAAGCTGTTTATATATTCTTCAAGAGTTTCTCGGCGTAACATCTGGAGCATCATTGAGGCAGGAAGATGCCACAGTCAGGAATCTTGATAAAGACTGCTCTGAACCCAAGACAGCCGAAACTAATGTGGCACAAATGAAATTGCCATCTGCTCTATGAGGAGGACTCAACAGTTGGGGTAGGCGGGGCTGAGACATGCTCTGGACCGACAAGGGTCTCTTGACGACTGACCTAAAAAAAGCTGTCTGGAATTGTGCTTCTACCAGAATCTTTGTTAACAGACAAGATACCCATAGTACAAGAACTGGAAAAGCAAATCATGAACCTTCCGGAACAACGTAGATTCCTAGAAAACGTAGGGATCATTGGCCTACCTGAAAAAGGTGAAGTGGCAGCCCCAATAGAGGGTACCACAACTCCTTTTCACAACATACCACCTGCCTGACTGTGCAACTACCTGCTCCACTTGTTGCAGCTTTTCCTTGGAAAAAAACAATCACGCTTATTGTTTACATGTGAGCGATGTAACATTATATCAGCAGAACAGGGGGCTCCACATTCCCATTTATATTGTGCAGCTGTGAGGTGATGGCTGTACAGCCTGTCTTTATACATTCATAATATGTTGCTTGTAGTGTTGTGTGATCATGTGCAGTAGGACCCTTGTGGACCTCGGTGGATTCCTTACAAAGTTACATAATCAGTTGTGTGTGTCTGGGTGTGGTCAATAAAGATTATGACGTACTGCATTCAGTTAATCAATGCATGCTGAAGAATAAAGACACATTCCAGAGGTCTGTGTGTGGCATGGCCATTTGCATGCTCCAAAGCTGGGGTGGAAGCGATAACTGACAATGAGTAGGGGATACATGCCCTGAAGAAACAAGGCTGCTCTCCCTGAGAGTTTGCTACGTGCGCCCCACAAAGCAGTCTATGATTGGCATATGTACAATTAAAGAGCAGCTGTAGCTCTTTCAAGGCTCTCGAAGAAGGTGAAGGCCCAACAGAGGAGCAAGGTTAGAAGCCCGACAGAAGTCTACTCGCAAGGCTAAAGGAAGAGATACTGCGCTACAGTGTAACACAGAGCAATCATCCATACAAAGCAGAAACATTAAAGGCATAAACAACCAGGTACAAAGAAACACTAAAGGCAGTGACAGCCAGGTGCAAGGAAGTGCTAAAGGCAGAGACAACCAGGCCCAAAGAAAGGCTAAAGGCAGTGACAGCCACGTACAGAAGATACTAACGGACTTACCAACACAAGCAAGGAAAGTGTCACATGACCTCAAATCGGGTGTAACGAGCAAGCCCGGTTGAGCCGCCAGTTCCGGGAAAAGTGGCAAGTAGCATCTAGTACACCAAAAGGTCATCTACATAGTGAAATTTATAATAGCTTCAGAAATGAGTGCCAAATATGATGCAGCCATGTTCCATAACTTACCCCACCCTTCGACACCAACTAAAAGCAGAATAATAGCGCCATATGAACTGAATGGATCAAAATGTTTGATGCCTTCATAGATGCTCTAGAAGAAGCAGATGAAAAAAATATCATCAAATATTTAAAGAACCTTGCAGGTGATAGAGCGAAAGAAGTGAAAAAGAAAATACCACAAGTGGATGAAGTATCGCACCATCAAATCAAAAAGATATTGGAAGTCATGTTCAATCCAATGCAGAATGTAGACTATGAAAGGTACATTCTCAATCATGCAAGACAGCAAACTGGTGAAACGATGGATAAATTTGTCATCAAGCACTGCAAATTCAGTGAATTAAATGAAGAAGAAGACATATGTCTCAGAGTCAACAATAGTTACTTCTCCGATTCGTTCAGACGACACACGCTGAGAAAGACACTCAGTCTAGAAAAGGTACATTTGGCTGCAAGAGCTGAGGAACGTGCAGATCAACAGACTGTTGATATGGAAGCTGGAACAGCCCAGATTTAATCAAGGTTGATCATGAAAAGCAAGCAGGAAGAAAAAGGGGAGACTCATAAGACTATGTCTCTGAAAAAAAAGAAATTGTGTTTCTGATGTGGATTCTCATTTCCACATGAAGGTAAATGTCCTGCCATTGGACAGATACGAAGGGCTGTTGGAAAGAAAATCATTTTGTATCTGTCTGAAAATCGAAATAGAAACCAAGTGCATCGCAACAAGAAGAGAAAATGGGTGCCAGAAAGTTCTGGAAGCATTCTGGCCACGCCGACAAGGCCAAACAGCAACATCAACTCAGGCAAGCAGAAACTAAACAAAGCTGATAGTCATCAAATTCATTTACCAAAGATCTCACTTTGTGGAACAAATCTGTTTATGAAGTTATTTGGTAGGTGACTGAACATTTGCACACAGCCCGCCTAAAACCACAGGGGCCGGCGGCTAAAATTATGCATTTAGTGTGTACATAGCTCCACTGTATTAATGCCGATATCCCGGAGGCTGGCAGCACGCAGAATCAAAGCTACTAAGTAGGAACAGCATACAGTTTCCAAAGACAATACCTGTCCAGAATCGAAAACCCACCTGGAAAGGGGAACAACAAACAGAAAAACAAAACCCAACCGCTCCCTAAAGAAAAGGGATAAAATAGAGGGGTACCCATACACCAGGGTGCCCAAAGCTGCATAGTGACCCAAACAACCCACCAATCTGACCCCCACCCCCTCCCACTCACCCAGCAGGAACCCTACTTATTCCACAGTTGGAGGTATTAAACGTAGCACTTGTAGTACTTTGGGGCAAGTGACCGCGCGCAGATCCTTAGATAACAATGTTATGAAAGGAGCCCAAAGTTCGGCATATTTCTCGCCCTTCTGGTTTTGGATCAGCGAGAGTCACTCCATGGCCTGGGTCATCCAGAGCCTGTGGAGCCAAGCCGAGTGGTCCAGAACAGTGGCAGTACCCCAAAGCCCCAGTATCGCCTTCCGGGCTGAAAGTAGTGTAAACGCCATCGGCCTGCCTCGTATTGACCACAGTGGGAAAGTGAGGAGGTCCGATAGTCCCAGCAGGGTGTAAGCTGGGAAGCTAGGAATCTCGGTGTCAAACGCCTCATCAATGTAATTAGGTACCCGCTCCCAGAATCGCTCTAGCCTTGGGCAGTGCCAAAAAATGCGAAAGGGAGCCTGACATGCTGTAGCCTCGCCAACATTCTTCAGTGTCGTTCTTGTTCCATTGATGTACCCTTGCCGGCGTAAGACACCAATAAGATGCGACCTTGGAAGCAGATTCAGTCCCTGCCATGTTGTACGCTGTATGATGCGCTCTGTAGTGAATGTTGTCCCATTCCTTATCTGTGAGGGTCCTTCCGAGTTCCACCTCCCACCGGAGTTGGCCACGAGAGCGATTTGCTATCGGGCGCTGAGTAAGGAGAACATATAGTTCCGCTATGAGATGTTTGTCGTCTTTTTTGCTATCCATTTTCTCGAAAGGGGTAAGCCTATGAGAGACATGCGGTAGGTAGGCCTTAGAGGTAGCCCAAGTTGTCCACCATCAGGATCAACAGGGAGGGGAAGGTAGTGAAGCCATTTGAGAGTGCCACTCTGTCCCATACTCCCTGAATTGACTTGAATGCGGAGCTCAGCTGGAAAGGAGCCCTAGTATACCGGCCCCCAGGAACCCTCCACGATTCCATTACACTACTTATGGACCTAATCTCCCCTCATGTGATCTCAACCAATAGATTTTTGCTTCGGGGAGATCTAAACGTGCACAGTGAGAACCTCGGTGATCCAGAAGCCACTGCTCTCCTGACAGAGCTATCCGCAGTTGAACTAACCATAATTAATAATGCGCCCATACATGTAGCAGGCCACACTCTAGATACAGTCCTCTCAAATTCACCTCACATTATCTACAAAACAACCTGCCCGCTGACATGGTCAGATCACTCCAAAATTGAATTCCGCCTAGTAGGCCCAGAAAGCACAAACAACCAGAAGCTACAGACAGTGGCATAAACTTACACCCATTCTCTTCAAAGACAACTTCACACCTCCCCTTAATTCAGCTTCCGACACAGTAGAAAAACGATTAACAGATTTTCATAACGACATAAAGTCCACATTAGACACTTGGATACCACTGAAAAGGTCCCTAGCGATCCCCAAACGCCCTCAGACTCCTTGGTACAACACTGACCTCCGGGCAGAAAAGAGCCAGTGCAAGAAACGAGAGCGACTATGGCGACAAGCCCATGACCCCTTGACAAAGAAGGCTTCAAATCTGCCCAGAGAAAATACCATAGAAATTTGAAACCCGCCCGTAAGAAACACATCACCAACCAACTTGTACAAGCAGACAACACCCCCAAAGCCCTATTCCAGGTACTCAACACTTTCGTCAAACCTAAAGCCTGCAACAGAAGAAGCACCAACTCATATTCTATGTGACAGTATAGCAAGATACCTCACACAAAAAATTGATAACATATACAGCAAAATAACCGCAACCCCCAGCTTTCGACCAAACGCCAGTCTCGAACCCCCTCTGTCGCATTCAGCACTAACAAACTAGAGGGATTCCCTTTGCTCACCACTGAGAACATGGAATACCTGCTGAAAAAGACTAAATCTGGATCCCCTACTAACCTCATCCCAGCCAAAATCCCCAGATTACTCACCACTCAGCTTGCTGCCCCCCATCAGCGTCATCCTAAACAGTTCCTTAAAGGAAGGCAAGCTCCCTAAAGAGTGGAAAGCTGCACAGATCCTGCCTATCAGGAAAAATACTAAATTGCCCTCTGACATTATTACAACTACTGTCCCATCTCACTGCTCCCCCTCCAAAGCAAACTACTTTAGAAACACATCAACACACACTTGTCCTCATTCATTGAATTCTCAGACAGCCTCGACCACTCACAGTCTAGCTTCCGCCCTAGACATAGCACGGAATCGTCTCTGGTAACAGTCACTGACAACATCTGAATGCTTGCGGACGGCGGCCGAGCAGTGATTCTCAAACTGGTCAACCTTCTGCAGCATTCGATACCATCTCACACCAGATCCTGCTGGAGAGACTATGAGCCATAGGCATTCCGGACAACACACTAAAATGGCTGACTGATTTTCTGAAGGATAGAACCCAAACAATCAACCTTGGTCCTTTTAAATCTCAGACCACCACAGTTTCCAAGGGAGTACCCCAGAGCTCATGCTTGAGCCCCACCTCATTTAACATTTTCGTTGCCTCACTCGCGTCACTGTTGTGAAACCTGGGGTTCATACCAATATCTTACGCTGACAACACACAACTACTACTCTCCTTCGACAAAAGCTCCACAAACATCGAGGCCACCTTCTCGGAGGGCATGAAAACCATCACTGAATGGATGGGCAACAACTTACTTCAGTTAAATGCAGAAAAGACTGAAATTATGTTATTCAAAGATGCAGTAACTAGATGGTCACCCAACTGGTGGCCCGCTGAACTGGGCCCAGCCCCATCCCCTAAATAAGTGGTGAAGAACCTAGGGGTCCAAATTGACCACAAACTTAGCCTCGAGGAGCATGCTTCTGCAACCACTAGGGCCTGCTTCCATGCATTAAGACTGCTTCGCAGAGTCTTCCCCCTTCTCCCAATCTCCACACGGAAAACCCTGGTACAAGCACTGGTCCTGAGTCGCATGGACTACTGTAATGCCCTGCTGATTTCAGCCAAGAAAACCTCCCTGAGCAAACTATAAATAGTCCAGAACACGGCTGCCCGCTTAGTGACCAGTGCCCCCCCAGAACAGCCTCACTCCCCATACTCCGCAAACTACACTTGCTGCCCATACGCAAAAGAATCAAATTCAAGGTTTGATGTATGGCGTTTAAGGCCTTAAATAAAATGGAACCCAGATACCTGTCAGACAAGTTGGTCAAATACACCCCACGGACACTCCCGTCAGGGTCCAAAGATCTCCTAGGCGTACCACGCATAAAATATAACTGATTAGGAGGCAAATCCTTCACGAACCTAGCCCCACAACTCTGGAATCAACTACCCAGGGACATCCATCTCTGTACCAACTCCCTGTCATTCAGAAAAATGCTAATAACTTCACTGTTCTGATCCACCTTTTCTGACTGTTCCCAAGGGCTGCTACAGCGCGGAGATACCCCGACTGGGGTGATTCATGCACTCTATAAATGATATAAATAAATGGTAGCTACCATAACAGGGGAGGAGTAAAGGCCCCAAGAGCGTGATCGGCGGGTGAGCCAGATTTCACGCTAGACATTAGCGATAGCTACCTCCTGGTCCATAAAGGTCCAGTGCTTCTCTGAAAGTGGGCAGTTCCATTCCAGCACATAACGAAGGTACGCAGCCTGTAGAGATCTGTAAACTAGTGGCAGATTCACCCCTTGGACATGACACTCGTGCCACGGAGAGGCGTGCCTTCTTATTGCCACAAATGAATTTATTCAGAGCAAGCAGCAAGGCTCACAAAACTTTAGATGGCAGAGTTTACAGGAGGGTCTGGAATTGGTATAGTATGCACAGCAGAATCTTCATCTTTACCGCAGTGATGCGCCCAAACCATGACAAATTATATTTGGTCCACTCATCTAGTGCCTTCCGTGTCTGAGCCACCAGGGTAGCGTAGTTCAGCCCCAGCGTGCGTGAGAGCAAGGGGGTCAGAAGGATTCCCAAATAGGGCACAGGGTTGCTGGACCAGTGTAGGGGAAGAGACTGTTTGAGGGCCTCAACCTATAATGGTGGTAAGGACAAGTTGAGGACCTGGTACTTGCCAAGTTTAACCTTGAAGCCAGAGAACTGACCGAAGGACTTGAGCTCTCCGACCAGTGTGGGAAGGGAGGTTGGAGGCTGCGCAAGGGACAGGATAACATCATCTGCGCAGAGGCTTATCTTGTGGACGTCCCCTCCGAAAATTAGGCCCTGGATGCCTGGGTCGTCCCGTATTTTTTGCTCAAGAAGTTCCATGTAAAGTGCAAATAAAAAGTGCAAGAGGGGGCACCCATATCTTGTGCCCCAGGTGACCTCAAAGGGGGAGGAGGAGACCCCATTAACTCTGACAAATGCCCAAGGGGCATGATAGATGCACTGTACCCATTTGATGAAGCGGGGCCAAATCCGAAGCTCCGAAGGACATCGAAGAGGTACTCCCAACATACTCTATCAAACGCCTTCTCTGTGCCCACAGAGAACAGCATGGCCCCCACCTGGGAGCGGTGAACTCTGTCGAGGAGGTGGAGAAGGCGCTTGGTAGTGTCACCTCCCTAACGTGTGGGAATTAATCCCGCCTGGTCTGGATCGATGAGGCCTGCCATTTAGGGATTCAGCAGGGATGCCAGTATGCCCGTGAAGAGTTTCGCTTCGCTTGTTAAGCAGCGAAATTGGGCGGTATGAACTACAGAGTTTTTGGTCTTTATTAGGCTTAAGGATGACCGAAATCGATTTTAAGCAGCGAAATTGGGCGGTATGAACTACAGAGTTCTGGGTCTTCATTAGGCTTAAGGATGATCGAAATCGCCACCTCCGACATAGATTTCGTAAGCGCCACACTGTCTTGGAAGGAGTTAAACAAGCGGGTTAGGAGGGGGGCCAATTCATGACAGAACGTTTTGTAAAACAGGGCAGGGTAGCCGTCAGGGCCTGGCGACTTATCCAGCTTCAACCAAGAGATGGCTGAGATAACCTTGTCCAATCGGATGGGGTTCCCCAGAGGATCCGCCTTGGATTTGGGGAGACCAATTAAGTTGCTAGTTTCCAGGTAGTCCATAGCTTCGGGGGTGCCATGAGCATCTAAACTGTCTAGGGAGCGGTAAAAGCATCGGAACTCTTCAACAATCTGGGAGTTCAGGTGGATCTCCTCGCCTGTAGACCGCTTAAGGTAGAGGATGTTTCCTGCCACTGCCACGCAATTTCTACGCCAACATCTTCCCACACCTGTCACCACCCAAGTAGAATTTTTGGTGAAGGCAGAGTAAGGCGTATTCTGCCTTATCAAGGTCTAGGTGTTTTAGGAGCATTCGCTTCTTCTCCAGCGACCGCCAAACCCGCGGGCCCCCGTGTGTTTATGTATCGCTTCCAGCTTTGCCACTCCTTTATCAAGACCTGAACGGGCTACCTTACATCTCCGGGCATCTGCAGAGGAAATAGCCATAAATTCCCCATGTATCACCGCCTTGAGGGTTTCCCAAACAGTAGCCAGGGATTTCGCACACGTGTCATTATGTTGGAGGTAGTCCACTATCTTGGTACACACCCCCTTTACAATGTCAGGGGAGTATAAGAGGCCTACGCGCAGTCGCCACCTAGCAGGCGCATGCCCGACTCCGTCAGGGCATAGGGAAAGAGATATGTGGGTGGTCAGAGAGGGAGCGTGGGGCTATCGAGGCATCATGAACTCCAGGAAAAAGCGCACTAGAGACCAGGAACATGTCTAGGCATGCATATGTTTTGTTCGCCGCAGAGTAGTGGGTATAGTCGCGCATGCCCACATGTTTAAGGCGCCAAACATTGTGAAGGCCGCTCTCTGCTAGCCATCACTGGCCCTCCATATAGAGGCCTCCCACATGAGTGTAGTGTTACCCAGACCGGTCCCGTCGTTGTCTATGACTAAGGTTAGGTCTCCACCCACCACTAGTGCAGAGTCCGGGGAAGCCAGACCCTCCGTCACATGCCTGCGAAGAAAGGCCTCTTAATGCACATTGGGTGCTTAGATATTAAGTAGAGCGAGGACAGTGGACCCCTACTGAATCCTAAGAGCCAGGACCCTACCTTTGGACTCATAAAAGTTAGACAAGACCTTGCCCTCAAATTTAGCCCCCAGTAGAATGGCCACCCCATTCTTTTTCGCCACCCCGAAGACCAATACTGGCACCGGAAGCGCCAAGAGCGTATGCGGGGAGTATCCTTAGCAAGCAAATGTGTCTCGTGAAGCAAACAGATGTCTCCTTCGGACTGTTCGAGTAGGGAGAGGATCGTAGCGTGTTTCGTAGGATGGTTCAGGCCTCGGACATTTAGGCTCACAATTATCTGGTCTCTAGGCATAGCCAGTGGAGGTTAAAATGCAAGGTATACTTGAAGGACAAATGGAGCGCAGCGCGAATGGCGGGCGTGGGCCAGCAAGGAGGAACCGTGATCGCAGGGCCTGGTATGGGAAACCCCCAAATGAAACCCCAGTAGGTATGCAAAAAAACATACATCTCAAAATAACACATTCCCATAAGAGAACAATAAACATGAGTCCGTCTGCAAGGATAAAGGAAAACAACCCTCATGAATGTATCCCCAGAGGAGAACAATAGACATAAGTTTGTCTGAAATAAAGGACCCATGGGGAAACATGGCACCGGCGGAAGGCCGCAAATCAGAGTACCTGGAGAACCTCCAGCTGCGGAGAGGCAGTCCGCTGAGTCAGGAAAGGTAGTCGTCCCTTGTGCCCCTCTGGCATCGTTCTAGAACATCCATACCTGTGATCCAGGCTGGATTGTTCAAGGGGAACACGGACACTCTTGGGGCTGAGAGAGAGAGGAGATCACCGCCTCGCGCCCCTTCGCCATCTCCTCCGGGTCCGGCTTCGCCAAGCCCGACAGCTTACCAACAGTTTGCCATCTAGGAAGTTGTCGTGCAGCCCGGACTTTGGGGCCCTCTCTCGTTCTGAGTTTGCATCAGCGTCTAATGCCAGTACATCAATAGTCTAAGCGAGTGAGGAAAGCTGTCGCAGTTTCCCTTGATGTTTAAAGATGATGCGAAAGGGATGAGCCCATGAGTATGGGATCCCATTTTCACTGAGATGGGAGGTGACCAACTGAAATTCTCCCCTTTTGGCTAGAGTGGACACTGCAAGATCCTGGAAGAGGGGTGGTGAGTTCCCCTGGAACTGAACTGAATCGGCTGGGCTGCTCGAGCTTTGCTCAGGATCTGTTCTTTGAGTTGGAAGTCGTGCAGGCAAATGAGTACATTGGGCGGGGGAGCTTTCTCACCTCTGGGCAGACCCACATGGTGTACCCGGTCCATCTGAATTTCCTATGGACCACCGTCCCCCAACACCTGCCGAAAGACAGACAGGACATAAGCTCGAAGAATGTCCCCTTCAGCCTTCCAGGGCACCGCACGGATGAAGATATTGATCCTCCGAGAGCCTATCTCCAAATCCTCTGCATGGGCCTGGAGATCCAGGTTTTGGTCCCGCAACCAGAGGACTTCCTGCTGCAGCTGGTGCAGATCTTCATCCAGAGACAGCTCATGCTCTTCTAGGATGGCCACCCTTTCACCCACTTCATCGATGTCTCGCCGCACTTCTTTAAGATCTGCAGAAAGTTGGACCTTCAAGTTGAGGATGTCCTCTTTGATGGCGGAGAACAGTTCCATAATGAAGCTTTTCGTGGCCCGGCTGTCTGCACCCTCCAACGAATCCGAGTGACCCTGGTCCCAGGGCGCCGCTTGTGTCGCGTCTGGACTGCCGGACAGTTTCAGCAACCAGTCTTTGAGGGTCTTCTCCCTCTTCGCTCGGGTGAGGCCATAGTGCTGCATTGAGTCCAAGAGAGTGGCTAGGGGAGGTCCGCACTTCCGTAGCCCCTTAGGTGTACCGTACCCTGATTCACAGCAGTCCCGGCTTCTGGACTGGGACAGATTTACAGAGGCTGTGATGGATCTGTGGAAGGTAGCTGGGATACACCCAGGCCTATCCCTTCTCTTTAACCAGCCCCTGGTGCGACCAGGTACCTCTGTGGGGCACCGATAATCCAACTCTTACTATGCCAAGTGATGCATGGGAAGGCCTGCGTCAGCCCAAGTCCTCAGCCAGATGGGGTATTTCGCGAAGATATTGATAGAGGACCGCTCGTGGAGGGATATATTTGCTGCATGAGGCCCCTCTCTAGGTAGTAGCCTGCACCTTCACTGATAGCAGCAGCATGCCCTCAGCTTGTGCCCTGAGCTGATGGCCAGTGTGGGGGCTCACCAAGCGGTCCGCTGCGTCTGTAGGTGCTAGTTCTTGTGCCGGGCTTTGCAGATCTGTAGGCCGGCCGAATCAACCAGGGTGGCCCCCACCGACAGCTAGATGGGGCGCTCAAAGGGCAGTCCTGCAGAGCGAACAGGCTTGAACCCTCAGAGTCTGTCCCTGAATGGTAGGGGGCCCAGGGGTGGGGAAGAGGGCGATGTGCAGCGGGGCTGTCGCCTCTGAGCAATGCCAGGCCCTTGTAGTTGCCGCTACTGTGGCATGCAGGCGTCAGGCCAGGTCAGGCAGGGTCGCATGTAGGCCACACTCACCAGACGTCAAGAGGGCTTGTGTGGTGCTCTTTAAATAGTCCACAGCGTTGTAGGTGCAATCTTTGCACCGGGCTGTGTGGGCTGCTAGGGCAGTTGCACGTTTGGCTCCGTAAATGGGAGTCCCCAGGCTTCACAGTTCACAGCGTGTTGACTCGGCAAGGCGGCGAAGAAGACAAAATGGCGGGTAGAGAACCAGCCCCTTTCCAGGGAGTCACTGCACTCCCATGTCATGTAGGGCGTTTAACCTCACACCAGGCAGGATGGGTCGCCGGTTCGGGTACTCATTCAGGCTTCGTGGTGGGAATCTCACGGCTCTAGGTGGAGCAGCCTCAAGTGTGTCTGGCTGGTCCGTGCAGAGGAGATGCAAAATGGCAGGCAACAAGCAAGTCCCCCGCCAGACAGCTGCTCCGCCCCATCGTCGCAAAGACCGCACAGCCTCTGCAGTCCGCTGCCGGCTCGCCGGACAGCCCTGGTCCAGTCACTTGCTCCGTGGCTCATCCACTCAGCGCCGCTACGGAGCTCCTGCAGTCCTCCCCAGTGGCGCTGCAACACTCGCTCCAGCTCCGTCCCGGTCAGAGCAGGCACCCTTCAGGAACGCCAATGCGGCCACCAAAAATCCTCCCCACTGTCACAGGAGGAAGCACAGACCGATCCCAGTCCATGTTCGGCTGTTTGGGGACCGAGGGATGGGGCAAAAACAACGCTAAGAGAAGGCGAGGCCGGAGGGACAGAGTTTCACGTCCTACCGAGCCACTATCTTGGCCACGCCCCCAAAGATCTCACTTTAAATGCAGAAAAGTGTGAGTTTCACAAAACCAAACTCAAATTCTTTGGGCATATTTTCTCTGAAGAGAGGATGACTCCTGACCCTGAAAAGGTACAAGCATTGACATCCACATGATTCCCTCAGGATGTGACCATGCTGTGATTCTTTTTAGACATGGCCAGATATTGCTCCATATACATTTGTGACTTTGCCATGGTGAGTGACCCACTAAGATAGTTGCCAAAGAAAAATATTCCCCCATTAAGAGAGTTGACAAAGAAAAATATCCCATTCCATTGGTACTCTGAATATGACCGAAATTTCAAGAAAATCAAACATGTAAATAAAAATGCAACTGAAATGGCCTATTTTGATCCAAAGTTACATACTGATATCATAGTAGACGCAAGCCCGGTGGGGTTGGGCATCATCTTTGCTCAACATAATGGTCTTCCAAATGCTCGGAGACACATTGTGGCCTATGCCAACTGAAGTCTATCTAAGACGCCATAAAAAGTCTATCTCGGCCAGAAAAAGAGAGACTGGCTGTTGTGTGGGCATGTGAACATTTTCATGTGCATCTGTACAGAAAGCATTTCACCCTTGTCACTGACCACCAGACGTTGCTCCCCATTTTTAGAAATCTGAAAGCTAAGATGCCCCCTTGCATCAAGAGGTGGGGGTTGAGATTTGAAGAGTATGATTACATTACTGTGCAGAAGCTGGGGATGGATCAAAACCCCGCATATTACTTCTCACGAGTGACATTACAGCGTCACAGTGCAACCTCTACAGTGGCATATATCAATTTAATAGAAAAGTCTAGCACCCCCATAGCTCTATCCATTGAACAGATCATTGCTGCTACCAAAGCAATCAGAGACATGCTCACACTTAAGGGTATTATTGCAAATCAATCATGGAGAAAACATACTCAACCTCTCACAGATGATGTATAATATCAAAAGTTCAAAAATGTGCAGGAAGAACTTTGTCACTCAAGAAGGAATTATAATAAGAGGTTTGAGAATTGTCAATCAATCGATTAATCAGGGGTTTATAAAGTGCGCTACTCACCCGTGAGGGTCTCAAGGCGCTATGGGGGAGGGGGTGAAGCTCCGGATCAGTCGAAGAGCCAAGTCTTGAGGCTCTTCCTGAAGGTGTGCAGAGTGGGGAGCATCTGATGTTGACTGGGAGCTCCTTCCAGGTTTTTGATGCGACGTAGGAGAAGGCTCTCCTGCCTGCTCTGGTTCTGCGGATGAGCGGGGTCTCTGCCAAGGCGAGGTCGGCAGGGTGGAGGTTCCGTTTGGGTACATGGAAGGAGACTCTTTTGTTGAGGTATTTGGGTCTGATGTTGAGGAGGTATTTGTAGGCGTAGGTGAGTAGCTTGAAGGTTACTCTCTTCTCGTGAGTAGCTTCAAGGTTACTCTCTTCTCGATGGGGAGCCAGTGGAGTTCTCGTAGGTGCTGGGTCATGTGCATGTGTCTTGGGGTTCCGAGGACGAATCTGGCTGCAGTGTTCTGGATAGTTGGAGCTTGTATAGCAGTGTTCTGTTGATTCTGGCGTAGAGGGCGTTACCATTGTCCAGTCTCCTGGTTAGGAGTGTGTGGTTGATGGTCTTTCTGCATTTGGGGGGATCCAATTGAAGGTCTTGCGGAGGGAGTTGAAGCAGTAGGAGGCAAAGGCGTTGATCTGGCAGGCCATGGTGAGGGAGGAGTCTAGAACGATGCCGAGGTTTCGGGTATGGTCTGATGGAGTGGGTGGGTTTCCAAGGGTGGAAGGCCACCAGGTTTAGTCCCAGGCGGTGGAGGAGGGCCCAAGGACGAGGACCTCTGTCTTCTCCCAGTTGAGCTTTAGGCAGCTGTATTAATCCAGGCTGTAACGTCTTTCATTCCTTCCTGGACGCTGAGTCTGGTGTCCTCTGGGTTCTTCGTGAGGGAGAGGATGAGCTGGGTGTCATCGGCTTAGGATACTTTGCTGAGCCCATGCTGTATAAAAATGGTGGCGAGAGGGGCATGTAGATGTTGAAGAGCATGGGGCGGAGCGCGGATCCTTGGGGTACTCCGCAGTTGATCTCTGTGGGTTTGGAGAGGAATGGTGGGAGTCTGATCCTTAGGGTTCGGCCGGTGAGGAAGGAGCGGATCCAGTTGATTCTGTTCACTGAAGTTGTCATAGAAGGCCTTGATTTTCCAGGGGAAGTAGGCGCTAAGCTTGTTGCAGAGGTCCTGGGATGGTGTGAAGTCCGTGGCTTCGCTGGGGGGTTTGGTGAACTGCTGTCTGGGGTTGAAGAGTTATTTTGTGTTACTGGCATTGGTGTGACTCTGTTTTTGACAAAGGTCCTCTTGGTGTCTTTTATGCGCTGGTGGTATTCAGTCATGGTGTTTCTGTAGGTGTTCTGGTCTTCGGTGGTTTTCCTATTCCTCCAGAGTTTCTCAAGGCGTCTGCAGAAGCGCCTGGCTTCTTGGAGGTCGGTGGTGAACCTGGCAGCCTTCAGGGGGTGATGTCTGATGGGGTAGCAGAGGGGTGCGAGCTAGTCTGTGCAGCTGGTGATCCAGCAGTGTAGTTCTTTGGCTGAGAGTTGGCGTCAGTTGTGGGGGGGGGGGGTCGTGAAAAAGTGTGGTGTTGAGGTGTTCCTCTGTGACCTTGCTCCAGTTCATTCATGGCGGTCGCGGGTGCAGTGGTGGTGTTGAAGGTGAAGTGTACACAGTGGTGATCTGTCCAGGGGGGCTGCGTGGTGTGGCTGAAGTTGATGTTTGACCCTCCTGAGCAGATGGGGTTGAAGTTGTGTCCGGCTCGGTGGGTGGAGGTGGTGATGAGCTACTTTAGTCCGTTGTTGGGGAGGCTATCCAGGAGGGTGGTGAAGTCAGGGTTGCTACTGAGAGCTTGAGACAAGTCATTGAACAAGCAAATGAGGGACATCATGGCATTGTAACCACCAAGAAAGCCCTCAGAGACGGAGTGCGGTTTTCTAACTTTGATGAATGAGTCAAGAAGTAACTTAAAGCATGCTACCTGTGTAACTACTTATCTCCCAAGACAACACAGCATATACTAAATATATCTGACCTTCCCAAATAAGCATGGGAGAAAATGTCAGTAGATTTCTTTGGACCCTTAAACAATGGCCATCATCTCATGGTAGTTATTGATGAATACTCATGTTTTCTCCTAGTGGAAGATTAGTCATTGACCACCCTTAACAAATTTGTTGAGAGGCTGGATGATATTTTTGCAGTGTGGGATGTTACCTCCATTCTTAAGTCTGGCAACTGTTCACCCTTCAATAGCAGAGAGTTTAGGGACTTAAATGTTAAGAATCAAAAAAGCACATCTTTCTGGCCACAGGCAAATGGTGGTGTTGAACCATTTATGGGTATCCTGAAGAAAGTGGTTCAGCGAGCTGTGCTCGAAGGAATCAATCTCAAGTCAGCCCTATGTCCAGCTCTCCATGCCTATCTGACAATTCCCATTCTACAATTAGTGAAAGCCCTGTCACTTTGCTGTTTGGGAGAGCTGTTAGGAGCAAGCTACCACAATGGACCATGAGCCAAGTAATCAACACTGATGAGATATGTTTCATGGACACTTCTCACAAAAGCATGATGAAGGCCTATGCAAATAAGTGTCGAAGCACTCAGGATACCTTTATCAAAGAAGGAAATGGAAATGCAAGACTGATCCTCCGTGCACTAGCCTTAGGCAGTACAGCATGACAGCTAATAGATCTTCAATGGAGCTTGTTAATCAAACACATTTATACCCAATCAGAAGCCAAGTTATAACAGGATGTGCGCCTCCAGCCTTATCCCGTATTCCTATAGGACAAAAGCTCACAAACCATGCTGGGACAAGCGTAAGCTTCTAATTATGACGGCTTGGTCTTGTCTTGGGACTAGTGGAGCTCATTGAAAGGAAGATAGTAGATGTTGCATGGTGCGTGTTTCACATTGAAGCGTCACCTGGCAGTCACCATCACTCCGTCTACTGCGTCCTCCACTATCCTAAATCCCTCCATGCTACTGCCCCAAAATACACTCTTCTCCATATCTTTTCGTACACATACTCAATTTGTCTGAACCTCTTCCCTGAAACTCTCCTTGCCCAGCACCCTGCCAAGCACACCTCGCACTCCCATTCCTCACTCTACTAGACATCTTTCTCACCGCCACTCTCCTCTCAACCTGCAACTCACCCATCGCAGTGCACCTGCCTTTCTGAAAGCAGCACAACTTTTTTTTATTAAATTTTTTTAAATTATTTTTATTGGCATTTGTAAAGATACAAACTTCAACAAAACCAAACAGCAGTCCATTGTTTGTCGACCACCCAATCAGTGGCGTAAAGGTGTCGTAATCATAAGCACATTATACACATGTTCAAATCCACATTCAATACATGTTATTATACAAACGTTCTTACTTCCATGTCGACTAGTGCGTATTCAGTTCAATAGATAGGGCAGTTATCCAACAATACATTACAGCAGAGGTATCTACTGTGCTTATCCAATTGACAAATGGGTCCCAAATGTCACAGGGGCGGGCTCGTGTTGGCATTAGTTCCCAGAAACTCTCCAGCTGAATCTTACATTGAGTGACACTTAAGATCCATCCCTTCGTTATCGGTGGGGGAACCGCCCTCCATTGGAGAGCAACCTGACGCTTGGCCATGAGTAGCAGCATGGCCGTCAGTTTCCTCCTCTTCGGTGGAACATCAGTAATAGCACCCAGCAGTGCCACTAGCGCCATGTAGGGCAGCTCCTGGCCAATTATGTTGTGTATGTGGTGTAGTGTGGGCAGCCAGAGGTTGGCTATAGGTCAGCACTGCCATGCTATGTATAAGAATGTTGCCTGCGTGGCTCCACATCTCCAGCAGCGATCGTCGGACCGCAATCCCATGCGGTGCAGCTGCACCGGGGTTCGATATAGGCGGTAAATGTACTTGAAGTGAATCAGTCTAAGGCGATAGTGGGGGGAATACATTTCTAACTAACCGCAAATAAGTTTCCACTGGTTGTTTGTGATGTCCACCCCCATGTCTGCCTTCCATGCCGCACGAGCCCCCGGGTTAATGATTAGGGAGTCTTGTTGCGTGATAGTGTAAATGCGAGTAATTAACTTGCGGCCGTGGTCTATTGCAAGAACATTCTAGAGTGCTGGTAGTGTGGGGGGGTTGGAAACATGTCAAACTTGCTACTGCAGGAAGTGCACAGTTGGTAATATAGCAACATGCCTGCAACCAAAGGGTCTGCTGGGTCGCACATTTGTTACTGCGTTAGGAAGGTGTTGCCTGGAAAAAGGTCCTTGCCCACCCGCAGCTGATATGACACCTCCCGCTCCCGTGCCCTGCGGTCCCCTAGTGGGGGTATCTGTGGATTGTTGGCCAGTGACATAGAGGCGGCTTAAAGCACTTCTAGTTTTGCACATTTGCAAAGTCCCACCCATGCCCATCCCAGCGCCTCAACAGTGTCCACCTCATTGTGTGGTCTCTTATATAGCTGGTATACGGCAGTGGCAAGTGGGAGAGATGCTGCTCTGTCTAGTTCAATGGTCACATGTGGCTGAAACGGCGTGGGGTGTAACCAATAGTGTAGGAACTGCGCCTGCGAGCTGTAAGTGTAGAGAGCAAAGTCAGGAGCTGCAAGTCCACCCTGAGCCTGTGGTAAGGTGAGTACCTAATTTTGTAAAAGTCTATAGTCAAGTGAAAAACACAAAAATAATGAACCACAGAATAATATAAACATCAATGTGTACTAATAGATAAACTCACCACTCACTGGAGTATAAACATTATTTTATATAATATTCTTTTTTTCATTTTTTTGAAAATATTCTTTGTGTACAAATGTATCTTTTTTCATTTCATAACATAGTTCTATATGAGATTGTATATAATTCATAGAGATTAAAAACCATTAATAGACAAACATAGGAAACAACAAGTGATTAATGCAATATGGCAAGGTAGGTCACAACGCGCGTTTCGGCTGGCTAGCCTTCTTCAGGTGGCCAAGTATTGCACTGAAATATTAAAAGCAATGTGAGTGAGAGTCAGGCATTCATACATATTTTACATAAGTGGCATTTGACAAACAACATTCCATAAAAAAGTATACAGGAGTTTGGGCAGGATGATCATTTCGGCCACCGCTATCCGTCCAATCAGGGATAGAGAGAGAGTTTTCCAATGACGCTCCCTCTCCACGATCCAATCTACCACTTTGCCGTAGTTTGCCATCCAGAGTTTGTTTACGTCATTGCTTATCCATATCCGCAAGTAGCGCATTGGCCCTGTCACCCAGTCAATAGGGTAGTCCATTTCAAAGGGCTGGATGCCAGGCGTCAGGGGAATAATAACTGATTTGTTCCAATTTATCCGTTCCCCCTGAGAGTTCCCCATAGCGCACTATTTCCATAGTCATCTGTGCCAGACTCTCTTTGGGGTCTACCATATAAAGAGTGATGTCTTCAGTGTAGACTGATGCGGTGAGACCTCTGGTGGTAAACCCAATGCTGCTGTGTGTGTGATGTTGTCTGTTTCGGGCTGCAAGTGGTTCAGTAGCGGAGGCGTGCCATTTGGTTAGTATAGTGCAGTTTTATCTGTTGAATAAAAACAGGACTAAGGCCGATTCGTTGGAGCAGTGGGAACTGGAACCCCCACTTCAAGGAATCAAATGCCTTGGTGGCGTCCAGGAGCGCTGCGATCGCCAGGACATGTGGTGCGAGGCAATGTATTAGAGCAGACAGCGTCCGGAGGTTGTGAGATGTGGCCCTCCCCAGTATGACGCTGGACAGGTACGGGTGTATATACAGGTGAAGCAATGGCTGTAGTCGGACAGCCAGGAGTTTTGCGAAGATTTTTGCATTCAGGTTTATAAGGGAGAGTGGGCGGTACGAGTCGCATTTCGAGAGGTTATTGTCTGGTTTTAGGACTGTTATGATAATGGCCTCACGCATTGAGGCGGGGAGGCCGCCGGACTCCATGGCCTCCTGGTAAACGGCCAAGAGTCGTGGTGCCAGTAGCTCAGCATATTCTTTATAGAATTTGGCCGTCAAAGCGTCCGCGCCATGAGCCTTGTCTGCGGAAGGACACATATGACCCGTTTTATGTCTTCCACCTTGAAGGGGGCCTCTAGGTACTTGCAGTGTACTCTGCTAAACCATAGTAACTCAATGGAGTCAAAGTAGTCATGCAGGATAGTGTCAGGGGGGTTAGAATTGGAAGTATAGAGATTTGCATAGAAGTCTCTCATAGTTGCCAGAATGTCTGGTGAAGAGTGTGCTAATTCTCCATCTGCAGTGACCAGTTTGGTAATAAATAGGGACCTTCTGGGCATCCGCAGTAGGTTAGGAAGCTTCTTGCCCGGTCTGTCACCCTCCCCGTAACGTCGCGCTGTAGCGTGTTTGTGTAAGATTTTGGTCTCCCGCTCTGCCTCCTCCTGAAATGCCATTAGCTTAGTGCGCATATTAGCCAGAATTGAGGGGGATGGAGCCGTACAGTACTGTGTCTCTAGATTGTGGAGTTCCCTTTCTAGTCTGCTCAGGCTACCCCGTATGTCCCGGAGCACCCCGGATTGCCAGCCACGCAGTGTCCCCGAATCACCACCTTTAATGCCTCCCTCGGCGCATCCTTCGTGGAGACCAACCCAGTATCGTGCCCAAAGTACTCCCTAATATGTGTTCTAATGCTTTCACAGAAGGCTGAGTATAGAAATGCATTTGGGGGCAGGCGCAACGTGAATGGCTGTTGATACAGCTTCGGGACCGAAAGAGACACAGCCACCGGGGCATGGTCTGAAGAGTCTGTGCGTGGTGGGTGACGTCTTGGACCCAAACATGTAAATCCCTAGTCAGCAGCCAGAAGTCAAATCCGGACCATGCCTGGTGGCGGTGCTTGATGCGCGTCTCCTCACGGGCCTTGGGATGCAAAAAACACCATGAATCAACCAGACAGTGTTCCAGTATTATACTGTTCAGAGCTGCTGCCGCCTGAGAGTGATGAGCACGAGCCACTCCATGTTCAGTGTCAGCACTATATTAAAATCCCTGCCTGTATGGCAGCGTCACCCAGCGACTGGACCCTGCGTCAGATTTGGAGGAGGAATGTGGGGTTGTCTACGTTCGGGTCGTATGTGTTGACCACAATCAGTGGCTGGTGAATTAGTGTCCCCTTCAGAATGAGATTGAGATACTGACCCTCTGGGTCTTATATTGCTTGTTGTGTTCGCCAGGGCACTCCTCTGCGTTTTAGAATTGCCACCCCACGGGAGTAGTTAGAGTAGCTTGCTCTGTGTACCTTGCTCCATCTAGTGGTAGTTAGCCGAGAGCGAGCTGTTTCTCAAAGGTGGCTCTCCTGTAGGAGACAGATGTCTACCCCATGTGTGACCAAATATGATTGCAACAGTCGAGCCTTGCAGTGGTCGTTCAGACCCCGCACGTTACAGGCTAGGCAGGAGAGTTCAGACATTTAGAGGTTTTGCTAAGCTGTGTTGTGTCCATGGGTGAGATCCCCTTCCTGGAGCTTCCCTGTCTTTCTACTAGATGCCACTGTTTCCAACATAGATTCATTGTTGTGTGTGGGTCTTGGTAGCGAAAAGTGTGTGATGCCATTCTTAGATGACAGATGAGTCTTAGGTCTGATTCGTACTGTAACCAACAACAACAAATAACATCTTTCCCTCCGGCCCCCAACCACACCAATCAGGTTTGCATCCCTTGTGCAACAACTCACTGTGCTTGAAGGCCCTCTTAACATGGGGAAACAGGGAATCATCCCAGAGGGGCGTGGGGTCGCCTGCATATTGCCCTGTCACATAGGAACAGGGTGGCAGAGCATGTTTAATTAACACTGGCTCAAGGATTTATAATATGATCCGAACATGCGTTCCAAGGGGACCGCGACAAAGTGGGGCGTAAATTAACATATTTGTGATTACAGGTGCCTCAACAGGCCCGCACAGTGGGTACATACTTCCCCTGATATCAGTCATTGTCACTTAGCAGGTTGCTTGAAGAGGGCGATGTCCCACCGTCTCGGCTGTGTTGTTTCTTAGTGTTCTGCTTGGTGTATTTCAGGGCTGCGCTGGCTTTGGTAAATATCAGGGGTTTACCCCCCGTTTGCACTCTGAGCTTTGCAGGATACAGCATTGCGTACTTTGTGCCCGCCTGCTGGAGCAATTTCTTAGCTGGGATGAATTCTCTGCGGGCAGTTTAAACAACCTTGGTGATATCCGAGTAGAGCGCAATCCTATTCCCCTGGTAGTGGATGTCTCCTTTCTCTCTGGCCACCCGCAAGACTGTATCTCTTTCTCTATAATTTAATAAACGGGCCAGGATTGGCTGTGGTGGGACCCCCGGCGGGGGCCGAGGTCCCACAGTGCGATGGGCATGCTCCACTAGAAACATTGGAGAGAGTTCCTCAGTGCACAGATCTCTCAGCATTTCCTCCACAAAGCGTTCAATGTTCTGAATGTTCGTGGACTCTGGAATGCCGTTATGCGCACATAATTTTGTCTAGACTTGCTTCTAGGTCTTCGTTGCCAGCCTTGATGACCTCTAGCACCTTGTCCATTCGTAGCAGGCGTCCCTGCATCTACCCCTGTCGGTCCTCCGAGTACGATACCCGGGTTTCCTGCGTGTCCAGTCGAGTTTCATGTTTGTCCACTTTCTGGGACACCTGATCTATTCTTTGCCTCACAGAGTCCAGTTTGGCATCTATTGCTCGCAGGATGCCCCTCACCTCCCGCATCATGGCTCTGATGTCGTAATCTTGTTCCAAATCTAATTGTGTTTGGGGTACCATCGTTATTGGTGTGGGTTCGGGATCCTGTAGACGCATGGTTCATTTCTCAAAGGAGATCTTGGCCTGTCTGTTGTCTGCTTTCCCCAAGGCGGTGTGTGACACAGGAGCCAATTCTGCTATCGTTGTGGTTTTATGTAGGTGGCACCAGGCACGATCCAGGGTGGTTCCGCCTCGGTAGACCTCCAGGGCAGGCTGATCCCACGAGGTTACAGTGCTCGGGCCGAGTGATGTAGTTGCCAGGTTCATCGCCCATGATTCTGTTTGGGGGTATACGTATGAAACTGTGAGCAATGCGGCGTCCCCAGTCTCACTCTCTCCTCACTCTCTGATGCAGTGTCCGTTTCTATATGGCTGGCTAGGTTGTCAGCAGCGGTGTGCTGCGCCAGCAAGGTTTGGGCCGCAGCCGGGATCGCACAATGTTGTATGCCCAATGCCCACAGAGCTCAGCTTCCTAAAATCCACCCGCTCCTGCTTGCATGGAAATTTTGGTGAATATTGGCTTCAACTGTAGTGTTCCCGCAATGTCGGGGTCCCCAATTCAGGAGAACTGGGCAGCACAGGGGGAACTCCCCTGATCCTTCAGGGTGCACATCGGGCCACTCCTACAGGGCCGCGTAATCGGGCCTCCTTCTCCCGCAATGTCTGCGTGCCTTGTGTTTCCTGTCAGGAGCCCCTGTATATCTGCCCGAGTTCTGAGGCCCCACAGGAGGGAGCAGATGGAAACCGTCCCTCGACTCCTGATCAGGATCGGCAGGCAACTTAGTCCTAGAGGTCGGCAGGCTGCGTCCGGTGCTATCAGGCAGATTTCACTTATCCCCAGTCACAGGGCCGCAGCTCTCCCAGTAGGCCCAGCCCGGGGGGTCAGCAGGATGTGGGCCACGCCACAGCTGTCTGCGCATGTTGCTGCCACTGCGTTGCTACAGCCAGGGATCAGTCTAGTGTTGGGCCCAGCAGGGGGTTTGCCAGCAATGTCCTGCAAGAGCTTAGCCCTGGTCCAAACTCACAGAGGCAGCTATCGCCGGGAGGCCACCGCTCAGCTTTCAGCCCCCAGGTAGGTCACAGTTTGCATTGCGGGCCCCGGGGAAAGCAGGTTGGCAGACGAGTCTTTTCCCCGGGGTATTCGCGCGAGAGGAAGGTGGGAGGAAGTTAGGTGAGGGGTGGGAATTAGGGGTGGGGGGGGTTAGGAGGCTACTTAAGGGGACAGGAGGGGAAGGACTTCCTCTTCCTGTCCCCGGTGCCTCAGGGTCGAGTTAGTTTGTGTGCGGGAGTAGCTAGTGTAGGCGGAGGTGCATTCTGAAGGACGAGAGTCGCCACTGGTGCCCCGGTGTGCGGCGCGTTTCGCGGTCTTCGGCGGCAGTCTAATTTACATATTAGTAAGTCGGGAAGCACTGCGGTTGCCATGGCAACGCCCGATGCTGCGGCGGTGCGGGCGGCCCTACAGGTGATCGGCCGGGCTGGGAGGGCCGACCTCCTCCAGCCCGGTGTGCTTGAGCAAGCATGGGTCAGAATGGTCCGACCACAGAGAGCTGCCTCAACGGGGGTTTTCGCGGCAGTTACTGCGTGCTTAGATGAGCCCCAGGGGGCTCGAGGTGCTGGAGCAGGGCGGGGGAGGGGCAAGAGGGACCAGGTGGGCCCGAAACGCGGGCGGGCGACTGAGCCTCCCTGCCTGCGAGAGAGAGGTTAGTGTGGTGCCTGGGGGGGAGGGTGGCCAGGGGGAGGGGGCCAGGGACCACATTCAGTTGACAGGGGAGGACCAGTTGGTTTTGGCCCCTTTGATTCCACTGGTTGGGGGTTCTGGATGGAGGGTTAGTTGGTAAATTATGGGGAGAGCAGTGAGGGCAGTGGGATGGAGGACCTTGGGGACTGGGAGCAGGTGGCTGGGGAGGATTTCGCCCTCATGCTCACCGATGGGGAGCCCGAGGAGGAAGGGGGGGCCCGTAGGGGGCAGCCAGTGCAGCCAGTGGACTTGTCTAAGGGCAAAAAAGGGGTAGTCAGGGCACAGGGGTCCAAGGGCAAGGGGCCAAAGAAGACACATCAGGCAGGGGGAGTGGGGTCTGGAAAAAGGGGCCCCTGTGGTGCCCCCGCCAGGGATGGGCCCCTTAGGGGACATGGAGTCAGGGGTCGTGTTACGCCAGGGGGGAGCTCATGTCAGCGGAGGAGCGGATTCGCGACCAGCGTGGCATTATTGAGGAGGTGGAGAGCGAATGGCAGCGCTTATGCGCTGCCAGAGATTCGAAGGAGGGTGGGGTGCCAAGGGGCAATGGGGCCCCGGCACCTTCGCGTGGGGGGAGGCCTCCTACTGGCGTGGAGGTGAGGGTTCCTGGGGTGTCTGGGGAGTGAGTCTGGGTGGAAGGGTCAGGGACTGCCTTGGCGGCGCAGAGACCTGGTGGCACTGGGGCCTCCCCGGGTGCATACGGCTCTGGGGGGGTGGGTACAGGCCGGCAGGTGCAGCTGGCAGAGGCCGGGGTGGCCCGGCAGGACGCAAGACAGCCTCCAAACACCGGGACGAAGCAGCAGGGGGGTCCGCGGCGGCCTGCCCTCCACCGAGGGAGCGGGCACCGGCGATGTTGGAGTGCGAGTTTGTGACTGGAGTGAAAGGGAGAGGTGCGAAGAGGGCAGTGACTGAGGTACATGAGGTGATGGAGGATGAGGAGCTGGACTATGAGGATGATGAGGATGAGTTGGAGGAAGGTGAGGTGATAGAGTCTGTGAGTTGGGGAAGGAGCAGAGGGGCATCGGACAAGCCAGGAGTGTTCCCGGAGGCACAGGCTGGCGCCGGTCGGGCCAGCAGAAGGGCAGTGACACCGGCGGACGCACAGAGAACTGAACGGGACGCCCCTGCAACTCTTTCAGGTGAGGGTGCTTGGTGGGATGCCTGGGGGGATGGGGGGAAAGGAGGGAGGAAGAAGGCCTGCTGGTCGGTGGGTGTGGGAGAGGGGTCTGTGAGGGATTTTGGGGCCTCGAAGGGAGCGGAGATGGCTCCGATGGATGGTAAGAAGCAGGTCGTGACGGCCAGTGCACAGACGGATAAGTCAGAGGATGATGGGGGAAAGGATAATGGGGTTGAGAAAGCCCGGAAGAAGTTACCGTACATGGGCATGGGTATGCCCCTTGGGTCTCATTTATCTGAAAAGACGAAGGCGCAGATTTGGAAACATGAATATGTTGATGTTTTTAAGCTGTTACACAGAGAGATTCAGGCGAAGGAAGGGCCTAAGGAGGAGGAATGGGAGTTGACCAGGCAGCCGAGAGTGCTGGAGGTCGAGTGCCGAGAGTGATGGAGAATTGGACGTCGGCCTTTCTGATTTATGCGAGCATCTATTGTGAGAAGCATGCAGATAGGGCGATTGCGTTGTTTAAGTATATGGACGTGATTCGGAAGGCACAGTTGCATTTTGGTGGGTTTGCCTGGTTGAGCTATGATGAGGAGTTCAGGGCCAGGATTAGTGTGAACCCGGACAAGCCGTGGGGGGATGTTGACCAAGAACTCTGGGTTCAGTGGATGTCATCGACGCAGGCGGCGGCTTCTACGCATACGGCCAGTGGCCTTCCGGTCACCTATCGGTCTTTTCAGTCGTGCCCCACCCATTCTGGGGCGGGTGGGTCAGGCGTTGCCGGGGGACAGGGAGCTCAGGCGGTGTGGACAGGGGCAGCTGGACAGCAGTACAAGCCGGGATCCACTGGGGCCTGTTGGGGCTTCAATAAGGGATTCTGCAACCGACCTTCCTGTAAATTCAAACATGAGTGTTCGAAGTGTGGGGGCCGGCACGCGGTTATGCAGTGCCTCACGTTGGCTACACCTTCAGAGCAGTGGAAGTTTGCAAGAGGCAGGGGCAGGTTGGGCCGAAGGGCCCATACACCGGTTAAGGTGGAGGCCATGTGTCCATGGCTCTCCCGGTATCCTGACAGAGAGGCTGTGGTGCGACTGTATTGGGGGTTTGTGGAGGGTTTTCGGATTGGCATTCAGGGACCGAGGGAGCAGCGTTGGGCGGAGAACTTGCGGTCTGCCAGAGAGTTGCCGGATGTGGTGTCGAAGAAATTGGAGAAGGAGGTTTTGGAAGGCAGGATCGCGGGTCCGTTCGAGGAGTGGACGATGTCAAATAGCATGGTCTCACCGCTGGGGGTGGTCCCCAAGAAGGAGCAGGGGGAGTTCAGGTTGATCAATCATTTGTCATGGCCGGAGGGAGGTTCTGTGAATGACTTCATCACGGCGGAGGACTCTAGGGTCTTGTATGTGTCGGTGGATGATGCAATCGGTTTGGTGCGTGCTTGCGGAGTGGGGGCAGAGTTGGCCAAGTGTGACATCAAGTCGGCCTTTCGCCTCCTTCTCATTCATCCGGCGGATTTTTCTCTGTTGGGGATGCAGTTTGGGGGGGCTGTTTTCGTCGACATGGTGTTGCGAATGGGTTGTGCGGTTTCCTGCGTGCTCTTTGAGACCTTCAGTTCCTTTTTGCAGTGGGCTTTTGTGGACCGCAGTGGGCACCGGCTGGTGTCTCACTATTTGGATGATTTCTTGTTTGTTGGACTGGGACAGTCGGGCGAGTGTGGAAAGGCCTTGGGCCAATTTCAGCAGATGGCGCAGGAGTTTGGGGTGCCTTTGGCGCCAGAAAAAACGGAAGGGCCTAGCTGCTGTATGACCTTTTTGGGGATCGAACTGGACTCGGTGGCTTGGCAGGCGAGGTTGCCATTGCAGAAGGTGGCGGAGATGCAGGAGGTTTTGAGACAGGTGCTGGTTGCTCGCAAGATTGAGTTGAGGTTGGTGCAGCATTTGCTGGGACTGTTGAACTTTGCTTGCAGGGTGGTGAGGGCCGGAAGGACATTTTGTAGCCGCCTCAGCATGGCCATGTCGGGGGCAGTTCTCCCTCATCACAGGGTCAGGGTCACGCTGGGAGTGCGGTCTGATTTGCGAGTCTGGCTGGTGTTTCTGGAAGATTTCAATGGTGTCTCTTTGGCAGGTACAATTCTACTCTGATGCGGCTGGTTTCGGGGTGTCCCGGGACCGCCGCTGGTGTGCAGAGCAGTGGCCGGCTCACTGGCTGCACCAGGGCAGGAGCATTGCTTTCCTGGAATTCTTCCCGCTGTTGGTGGCTTTGTTGGTTTGGGGCCCGGAATTTCAGAACAGGTCGGTGTTGTTCTATGTGGACAACATGACAGTTGTGGAGTTGGTGAACAATCAGAAAGCAAAAGCAGAAACCTGCGAGTGCTGCGCTTGCTGCAAAGTTTCATGCTGTTGTGTTTGCGTTTCAATGTGCTTTTTCACGCGCAACATGTGCCTGGCGTTAGTAACGAAATTGCGGATGCGTTATCTCGTTCGCAGTGGCAGCGCTTCAGGAAGCTGGCTCCGGGAGCGGAGGCTTGCAAGACCAAGGTGCCGGAGGGTATCTGGGCGTGGGGGCAATGAGAGTGGTGGGGTTGGTTGAAAGATCTATAGCCGAGTCCACTAGGCGTTCGTATAGGTTGGCGTGGTCTGAATTTGGGGCCTTCTTGGGGTGGAAGAAAGGTGCTTGGAGGATGTCCAAGGGTGCATGCGAGCAAGGAGTGGTGTGTTTTGTATTGGACTACATGGACAGAGGTTTGTCTCAGACAACGATTGCAGGCAAGTTGGCAGGTGTTTCTTTCTACAGTATGGTCTATATGGGTTTTGATCCGGCTAGGACGGATCTGCTGAGTCGTATGTTGAAAGGTTGGGGGTGTGTGAGGGCGGAGGGGGGATTTGCCTCGTGAAGCGATTACGTTTATGCATGGTGTGGATGTTCTTTGGGGCCTTTCGGGTGTCTGAGTTGTTGGGGGCTTGCGGGGCACCGGGGCGGGTGTTTGCGGATGTGCGTTTGGATGGGGTCCGGCTGGGCATTTGGTTGGGACATTCTCTGGTTGGCAGAGAGTGGCTGTGCGGGCGTGTGCCCGGTACGTGAGTGGCGGGATTTCTGTGGACGAGTGCAGAGGTTTGAGGGTGAGATCTTCGTGCGTACCTCTATGAGGCGCTTGACAGCCTTCCAGTTGCTGGCGGTTTTGAGATTGGCGTTGCGGAAGCTTGGCAGGGATCCGGCGCGTTTTGGCACGCACTCGTTTAGGATCGGGGCGGCCACGGCAGCGGCGGGGCTAGGTTGGTCGTGGGAGGAGATTCGGTGGATTGGTCGCTGGCGGTCTCGCTGCTGTGAACGCTATGTGCGCAAGTGAAAAGCGGCGCGGGTTATCCTTGGTGGCTGCGGTTGTTGTTTCAATTTTGTCTTTGCTGTGGTACTAATCTCTTTCTCTTCGTAGGTTGCGTCCGGGGACCAGGGGCCAAGACGGTCACTTGGATTGTGGGACACTCTTTTGTGCATTGGGCCTCAAAGTTCGTGGACAGGCAGGTGTATGGTTGTAGCCTGGGCCTGAGGAGCAGTCATAATGAGGTCAAATGGTGGGGTAAGAGCGGAATGCATTGGGGAGAATTGCTGTCATGGCTTACAAAGAAGGTGTCACAGCTGGGCTGTCCGGACATGCTTGTGATCCATTTGGGTGAAAATGACTTGGTAAGACAATCGGGGGTGTCCTTGTTACACTTGATGCAGCGGGACTTGGAGGCAATGAAGCGCAATCTGGATGGCGCCTGTATTGTGTGGACTGAATTCATACCACTACGGATCTGGAGGGGTGCTCTTAAGCCCGCAGCCATTGAAAGGGCCCGTAGGAAACTGAACAGGGCATGAGGCTTTTCTGTGCGGATCATGGACTCAAAGTTCTGGCTCATGGCGGGCTCAGGCTGGAGGAACCACTTCTCTTTCGAGATGATGGCGTGCACCTTTCGAACATGGGAAATGCGTATTACCTTATGGAGCTGCGGGATCTGCTCAGTTTTCTGTGGAACGAGAGGATCTGGTGTTTGCGTGATTGAACGCAAAAGGTGCACGTTTGGTGGGGCAGGTAACCGGCCTCCGGTTCCCTGGGTGGCGTCCTTGACAGGCAGAATCACCCTTCCCGGGATGGGGTTACAGGAGCAGGATGGAGGTATGGTAGACGGGAGTGCGATGGATGGAGATGATGGAGGAGTTTGGAAGTGAAAAGGGGAAGTGAATGGGATACGTGAAGAGGCGTGGTGTGAATTGGGAGTGGCTATTGGAGTACGTGAGTGGATGATGGTTGAGAGGCAGGATGTTTGGGGGATTGTTAATTGTTATTGATGTTATGTTAATTTAGCTGTCATGCCTGTCCTAATAAAATGGCCTTTTACGCTAACTGATGCGTAGAGTGGTTATTGCGCGAACACTGTGTATCGGCCCCCCGAGGCGGCACCTGCCACCCCCGCTTGCTCTCAGAGTTCTGCTGCCCGGGAGGGGGGAGACTCTCTGTGGTCTCTCCGTTGTCGTGGAGCCCCGCCGCAGCTCACAGCAGGGTCGCTCAGCCCGCCGCACTCAACGCAGCTTCGCCTCAGCCATGGAAAGGTCAATCGGGGGATGCACCAGCGATGTCCTGTACACGATTGCGTCTCTTCCCCGCCCCACTACTCACAGAGGCCGCCGTTGCAGGGAGGTCACCAATCAGCCACCGGTCTCCAGGTAGGCCACGTTTTTCGGACGCCGGGTGTCAGGCTCCTCCGGTCTGCCAAGGTGGCCCCCGCCACCCCACCGCATACTCCCAGAGCTCCACCGCCCAGGCAGGGGATTATTCTACTGCATCAGGAACCCCGCCGCTGGACCCAGCAGGGCCACTCAGTCTGTTTCGCTCTTCGCAGGTCGCTGGCCCGGCACAATCCGCAGCTTTGCCTCTCCGAGTCTGCCCTTATCGTTGTGCCAGCGCTGCCCAAAGCTCGGCAATGTGCACCCCGGGTGTTTCGTTGAGCTGTGTCAGGGTGTATGCTCTTGGTTGAGCTGCCAAGTAGTGGATAATTGTCAGATGATAAGCTCGGCCGGCAGTGCCACAGCACTAAGCGGCAATCTTGCTGCTAGGCTCGGCCACGCCCCAAGCAGCACAACTTTGATGGGCAGTGTACAGTATTGCCTTGCACCTCTCCCTTCCCCACACTCTTTCTGTCCTGCAGCTTCCACTGTGCTGAATAACACACTCCGCAGTGGTCCACGTCTTTCCAATGTTACCACAACACTCGGCCAAACTTGCAGATGTTTAGCATGCTGTCTATCCGAAAATGTGCCTTCTGGCCCCACATGTGGGTTTGAAGTGCTATGTATATACCACAAAACAATACAATACAAGACCCCAAAGTGCCCAAGTCTAGCCATATTTCATGGTAATAAGTAGACATTTCAACAAGCCGCACGTAAGCATGCACAAGCAGAGGGTTTATAAAGTGGAAAAATAAAGTCTGGATTAAAAATTGTAAAAAAGTGCAGCCCTTGAGATTTAATGTGCCCCTGCACTGATACACTGCTCGACTCGTTAAATCAAAGGCGCCTACCAGAATGCAGGGAACCTCAATTGTACTTGTTTGTCCTTTCAGCCAGTGCGGTCATTGCTGTTATGTACAGTGTACTGGGTAAGGGGACTTTCAAGTGTATGGAGTCACTAATAAAAGGGTTGCCATTAAAACAGCAAGGACTCCCCTCAACTTAGATTTGGGGTGATCAACCAAATTAGGAAGGAACTATAGAGAGCGAACCATATCAGAGGCTGAGAGTTACCATGGCAGCTCTGTCACTACACATGTAAGAGAATTCATTTTTTTTTTTTTAACGGAGTTTTATATAGCGCAAGCTTGACCCGGTATCAGAGCGCTTTGCATAGCACCAGTTGCGTTACATGAGGACACATTCATTTTTGTTAGGCACGGCGAGATTACGTGATTTGCCCAGAATCACTGGACGTTTGCGTCATTGCTGAGTCTCGAACCCAGTTCCCCAGATTTGAGGTCAACCACCCTAGCTATTAGGCCAACTCCTCTCCCCATTTCCTGAGCGGCTGAGACTAATGTCTTTTGATGGGTACCTTGCACGGCTGGAAACATCCCATTACAGTCTGAGGTCATAAACCATCATTTTATTGCACATTTTCACTATCCAAAGGGTGTGTTATGCATTTATTGTATTCACTCAATCAAGACTGATGGCACACACTCAGATACAGAATTTGGACCAATTTGATAAGTATAAAAAAGGTATACTTATATTTTATTTCTTAGAACCAAGCAGTACTTGGTACAGGTAGGTAAAATTTGAATTTCAATTGTAAACCTTTACACAGAAATGCAATTGGGAAAGGGGTTGCGATTGTTACAGGTTGGTATGGTTTCAAACAGCAGTTTAGATTACACAGTAATTACTTTTATTATACTTTTTGATTACTTTCAGGTTACATCGACTACTTGGGCTGGTATGCCTAGATACCACCCAAGGAAATTCACATTACAAAGTAAGTTAGGCTTTTAAAGATTTACAATTTCGTTATTCTTTCTCCATACAAACATCAGTTCAACACTTCAAAAATGTAAGAGTCAAAAAAGACATAACATTCATCGCTATGGGAGAAAAATGGTTATCGGTTTCACAGGTAAGTATTTGACTTATGAGAAGGAGTTTTGGGGTTAAGGACCAAGGTTTCCCAAGGTCTAGGCAGACATTCAAGTTGCACCATCAGTGACACTGGGGCGGCCGGGTTCAGGGTGCAGGAGCCATATGTTAGCCAATGGGGCTAAAGGAGTCTTTAGTTAGGAGTTGCTTCCAAACAGGCACTCTGGTGTGGAAGCAAAGCTCCAATGGTTAAGCTCAGTACTGCTGGGGCAAACGATCAGCACAGGAGCTGCACCATCAGTGGCACAGGGGTGTCCAGGTGCAGGGTGCCAAGAGGACATTGGGGACCAAGTTGTTTCCAATGGGGGATCTTCGGTTCAGCAAAGTTGCTGCAGGCTCCGGCAGTGAGACTTCCTGAAGGTGACCACCAGCTGGAGAGGTAAGTAGGGTTCTTGGGGGATGCCTGGACACTGTTGGTTGGGCCACCCAAGGCCATGGGGCATCGGGTGCAGGGATGTCTTTTGGTGTTGTATTTCTTTTACCAGCTCCCATCGCAGTCGGGGGACCCTTCAGGTTGAGCCTGTAGGCATCGTCTTGAAGCTGGAAGTAGGTCAGGGATCACCATATACCAGATCAGGATCACTAGGGAGACCTTCTTGTGGCATTAGGCTACTTGAACTTGGGCTGTGGGCGTCATGTGCAGAGTGGTGCAGAATCACGGGCCACCTGTTTCCGTAGTCCATGGTTGAGTCTTGGCTTGAGAAAATTCGGTGCTCACGGGAGAACGAGTCGGTTAGTTGAGTGCAGGTAGGTCCTCCAGGCTCTGGGGGTTGCCAGCTGCTGGACTCACCGGGGTTCTGGCTGTAGGGAGGCCGTGGACAGGCCGGTAGTGCTGGGGCCAAAGCAGTTGGTCTCCTCTTCTTCCTAGGTCAGCACTACTCTTCGGTCCTTCTTTCTTCCTCGAAATTGAGGAGGCAAGGTTCAGGGTTGCCCCTAAATACTCAATGTAGGGGCGTTGAAGGGGTGTGAAGGTCGGGACCAATGGGTCCCTTCCTTGGGGTGGCTAACCCCCTCTTATGCCACCCTCCAGTGGGAGGGGGCATGAGCCTCTACCTAATTGGCTGAGTCCCTTCATCTTCAAGATGGAGGGAACTGAGATGTGGGCTTCACCTCGCCTCCCCTAACTGAGGGGTGGGGTTGGCAAAGGTGGGCACACCTTTCTACATAGCTTGGTTTTCCCGCCAATTCTCCAGCCCAAAGTGGGGGTCAAAACTTGTGGAAGCCAGTTGCTGTGGTCAGCAAAAGGTAGGGACAGGAGGCCTTTGAATTTTCCCTTTCATGGACCTACCCCATCCTGGGGGAGGAGGCAGAAACCTCTGCCGAGGATGAGCTTTGTTTCTGGTGCCAAGAGAGCGGAGGCTCTCTACCCAAGGGTGCAGAAACCTGTCTGGCGATGGCATATGTCGGGCAGCAAGTCAGGAACCACACCACAGCAGGTCATTTTTCAGAGGGCATCCCTAATATGGCCTCTGAGTGCATTTAACATTAAATCACACACCAGTGTGGGTTTAACTTCTGAGAAGTTTGCTACCAAACTTCCTGTTTTTAGTAAAGCCATTATGGAGCTGTGGAGTTCGTAATGACCAACTCTCAGAACATATACTTTTTATGGCTTTACTACGCTTACAATGTCAAATAATGGACTTAGACATTGTAGGAGTACAGGGCTCATGCCACTGCACCCTCACATGAGGGCTAGTACATCTTGCTAGAGCGTTTGCTTACCTAGGCCTCAAGGATGGGTTGTAGGCAGGGCACACAGAGATGTGGGCCACGTTGACTTTTCACTTTTCTCTGCACCAAAACATGCAGCCTCTAATGTCAGTGTGTGGGTGTTAAGGTACAGGGCCTCTAAGGGTGGCACAATAGGTACTGCAGCCCCATAGAGGTCTTCCCTGGTCACAATGCCCTTGGTACTTTTAAAAAGTGCTCACCTGTGGCCATAGATGTGCATATTGTGGGTACAAAGGTACAGTTTGCGAAAGGAACATAGACCCTGGGAACCTGATTGGCAGGGACACAGGGCACATCAAGTCAGGTTGCATCAGATGTCAGACAAAAAGTGGAGGGTAACCATGCAAAAAGGGGCACTTTCCTCCAATGTCGAGTAGACCATTGTTTTCCCGGATCTCACCCATGATAGCCCTGTCTGCATTAGCCACTCTATGGAGTCTCAACGGGGCATCTGGGCTTTGAACGTGAACTTAAGTCAGGTCATTGACACATACATAAAAAGCCTTGTCAAATTAAAAATGAATTACTCAAACTTGCATTCTCAAACACTTTCTGATACCAGCTGTAATAATCAGAATCTTCCCACTGCAAAACTAGGCAAGAGAGCTGGCACACAAAGGAGATATCGCACGCATTTGCAATGCAATTTGTCTTGCATTTTTAAGAGTTAGATCCATTGGAGTTGTAAAGGAGAATGTCTGTTACCTAAATTCACTGTGTATATATTTACCTTTAAAACTGTTCGAGTTAGGTCACGCTTCAGGCATCACAGTGTGGAAATTGCAAGCAATTGTCTTTCTCCAAGTATAGCTGAATCCTTGAATGAAAACAACTGCCCTCTCTAAATCGCGTATATTTAACTCGCAGTTTGAGTTAGTGCATGAGCTGCAGATACCATTGTTCGAAAACAGAAAGTGCTGGGCAGAGCTTAAAGCCTACAGCCCATATTCTGAATACAACATGTCTCGAAGAGACAGTTCAAGTGCTGCCTAGGCGAGACCTAAAGAAGCTGAGCAACAATCCCAAACTTGTCTCCGTCATTTAGACCTGGGAAAATATTTTTCATATGAGGGGTTGCATAACGTCGACAGAAAAAAAAAAGGTTCATAGTAATTTGGGGGAATACGTTATCACATGGGCAGTGGGCATTCGTGTTTTTCATATACTGAATTTGAAAGGCTGGAAATATACGGGGTACCTGAACAAATTTAAATCTAGTAAGAAGGGATCACTCAAAAATTATGTATCTGCATCAAACAGCGTTCCATCTCTCTTACTGTTTTTACATGAAAATAAACTTCAATATAGATGTATTGCAGCTCAGAGCAATCGCTTCCCTTTGATTTCCAGGTTAAACAAACTGCAATTGCCAATTAGTTTTCTGTGTTCACAATCTTTCCAGGATTAGTAAATATATTCATGCAACCCAGAGCCAAACTACCGTTGCGAATGCATTTTAACCAAGGAAATTTGTTGTATTTTTCCAATGAAAGGCATCAGATAGGCTCTCCTTATTTAACTTTGTTGCAGGATAGTTTTATACAGATAATCGAACAAGATGCGTGCCACTTTTATATGGCCCTTGACATTCTCCAAACCTACACCGGCATACATTATAAACAACCGCGTTGAATGACAGCCCTCTAGGCGCCTTAGGTATTTAATTTCTTCCATCTGAATAGAGGAGGCATTTGCAGATCTTTACATTTTTGCCCCTTCGGGTAATTAGGAAGTGCATTTGGCTTTGTGGACTGTAAACATTAGGGTCAGAGGTCTATAGCCTAAGTGCAGAAATAATGCAAGGGCAACAGACAAGCTGTAGTACCCAGTGCTGGTGCATACAAGACCGGATAGGAGTGCATTAAATGATACTGAGCTTGGAAGCAGAGAATTTGACAGGCAGAGAAGGGCCTCAAGAAGTTTGTGTTAAATCCCAGTGTGTCTAGAAAAAGGATGTATTGAACAGGTTGTGACATAACAGTAATCTAGGTGTAAGTCATTTCCCAGAGACGCTACACATGTGAGGAGCAACAGGGGAGGAAGCCTGACTGAGGGTCCGAATACCTTTCTTCTCGGACAACTGAACAGAGAGCAGCATTTGCTTCTGGTCTTGCAGAGTCTTTCTGTGGCTAAATGTATTTGTCTAAAGTGAACAGGATGGGCGAAGTGGGTACCTTGATAAACAATGCCAGTGGTGTGAAATTTGAGGCAATGAAGCGAAATTAGAAGTGGTCTAACAGGGTGAGAGAGAAGAATTGCCTTGAGAAAGACAACTGTAGCTGTTTAAGTAAGTCCTCAAGTGAGCCATATCTTTTCTCTGTCATTGTTGGAATGGACAGGAGTTATGAACTGGTCTTCAAGTGAGGTGTAAGTTTCATAGAGCAGGTTTTATTGGTTTTGGTACCTCTTGGGATAAAGCTAAAAGGAAGTCTGAGGATTTAGCGTAAAAGAGATCCAGTGGAAAATGACAAGTATTACATTGTGTAGGTTGTTCGTAGGGGTGCCACATCAGGAACAGAGTCTTGGATTTGTTGAGTTTTAAATAGAACATTGGCATCCTTCATTCAATGACGGAGTCAGTCATACCGTGGTAGAAAGAGCGTATAATAGACACAATAGTCACCATATAACCACAATGTTCCAAACCACCTAACGCACACATGCTTATTTTTGACACATAGAGTGATTTTGGATGTTGTAAAGGGTCGTGGAATACCAGCATCCACTTAGTGGATTGTTTTACCTCCCTATCTATAATGGTGAAATATCTGATCTAACTTCTACATGACGTGTTCAAAGCTCAGGAGATTTGATCACCATAAGTGTTGTATGTCAGAGCACAGAATATCGTTGCACTACGTCACCGCTATATCAAACAACTACTACATCAAAATGTATCAACCATGCGCTTTAGAAACTACTTTATTATTATTATTATTATTATGTAAGTAATTTAATTAGCCACTACAACAACACCAATAAATGTAAATAGATATACATCAAAACTAACCAGAAATGCAACTTAGCACTAGCCAATATCATCAACATCACCCTGGCTACAAACCTAAACCCTAAACGTCATCCTAACACTTTGCCAAATGCAATCCTGTATCTTTAAACCTAAGGCTACTTCTAAACCTAATCTTACTTCTTGCCCTAATCTTAAATTTGACCCAGAAACTAACACTAAATCCAACATTAACCATAACTCATCTTAAACAAACCCTAAATCTAACAATATACCAAGATTACGTCTAATTCAAAACCTTATACCAACTTAATCCTAATGTTACAACTAAAGCTAAACCTTCCCCTTACTCTGTCCCAAATCATAACATTTATCATTGTACCTACCATATTCAATGTAGAGGTATTTTCAGTTGTGGGAACTATCTGTGTAGTGCATTTGTGTGTAACTGAATAACAATGTATAGATTGTGTATAATGGGGTACACTGTAATAAGATTTTGTAGCTTGTTTGCCATTATGGTGGTTATGCATTCTGGTGCTGGTAAGGGTGTTTGTTACAACATTATCTATGTACTTTTTCAGGAGCTTGCTTTAATTATTTACCCAGATTATAGTTTCAGTTTGGAATTCACAAAGATCTTCACACAAATAGATCAACATAAGGCACAATCATTGGTCTTACTAAAATATAACAATATCAGTGAAGCCCTGCACACCCAGCGCGAGGAAGAGTTGTTATATTGGCGGGCCAGACCGATGTTTTTGCAGACTACCGAGGATCTATTCTTTGCATCTGGAAACAAACATGATTGCATGCAATGCCACAGTTTGCAATCAATTACCCCACATTAAAGACGCAAGCATTACAAACCTGCAGCTTACCTCAAGGACCTACATCCGAATTTAGGTTTAAATATTTTAAACACACTCACACATTATTTCAAGATACTAATAAATCTGTTTACTCAATCTTTCCTGGCCTACTTAGAACGGGATCACCTCTACTGGGGAAGTCGTGTACTGGAAGAGCCATTGGCTGCTGCTGCCCTTCACCCCATTGACAAGTGGAGTGAACATGTGACTTGTACAAGCAATTTGACCAGCTGAGATAGGTCCGGGGCCTATAAAATGACCTCGGACAACAAACAATGCATTGTGTACATTGCCAATACGAATCATTTGCGTCAGGCCCTTTTCATGCTGAAAAAATGCTTTCTTTCTATAGCTTGCCCGGGAAGGAGGATAGGGAAGGGGATTGGTCAAAGGCTGGATGAGGCTTGTCCAGGTTTGCTATTTTGTTCTCACCCAGAGCCACTTTGACCTCCCTCTTGCTAGGTAGACCAATGACCTTTAGTCTACAATCACTTGGAAGTCTCTGTTTTGTGTTATATTTCTTAATAACATGATGTCGATTTCAGGTAAAGTACAGACTTGAGCTGGGGCAAATGCGAATAACGCCAACAATTATTAATAAACCCTTGTTTAGGTTGGAACTTTGATTGAATAAGTGCAATGAATACCCCTTAAACATATTGACCGACTAATAGACTGATTGATGCAGTGCATTTTTATAGCAGACTCACAAGACAATGATTTCTAGACGCTGATAATGGAAGTGCTGCATTCTGTTCGAAGAGGTGTGCCTTCATAGGCTTTCGAAACTGGATAATGTAGGCCTAGCATCTTAGTTGGTAAAGGCCCTGGTCAGAAGTTCAGAGCTGAGGGCCTTATTCAGACTTTGGCAGGCAGGGTACTTCGCTCGCTACTAATGTGATCGCAGAGGCCGCCCCCAACGGGGGCTAGAGGGCCGGCGCCATAACCGACGCCGAGACCCCGGAAATATCTGGTTTTGGCCCAATGAGGCGCCCAGAAGAGTTAGAAGCGCCTGCGCCCCGCTCCCTCGACAGCCACCAGGAAGGTGCCTACCCCTCCGGCCAATGGGGGGGAGACAAGCGGGGTACAAACCCTCCAATGGGGGAACCAGCCTGTGAGGCGGGAAAGACACAGGGGGGTATAAGCCGCCTCTCCCCCTGGCAGCTCCTATCTTCATGGAGCCGGGGAGCAGCAGCGGCACAACAAGAATTTTATGTAGTCCATGTTTATTCCGACCATCGAGGCAAAGCTCTGCTGTGGCACGTCCTGAGGCGACGGTCGGCCGCCGCTGCTACTCAGCTACAACTCGGCGAGGAGGTCTGCTGCATCAGAGCACGCCGAAAATTGCACAACCGCTCAAAGAAACGCGTCCGCTGGTCTGGATTTACCGGCACCTACAGCCAGATCGGCGGTGACCGGAGGGGGGATCGTGGCGGGGATCACAGGACAGCACAATCCAACACGGCGGCACTGATCGGGCCGGCCTAGCCAAGCACGGGACCAGCTGACCAGGGGATACGGCCAGGAGTGAAGACGAGCAGCAGGGCAGGTCTCACGACGCGGACGAGTCGGTGCGGGCGGCGGTGCCCCCGAGACGACTGATGTTAATGGAATAAGGTGAGCAGGGTCAGAAGCATTAAGGCCAGGTCGGCAAAGGCGGGACACATTGTAGCCTCGGGGTAATCCCGCTGCTTGCAGAGCATACGTCACCCGACGTGGGCAAGTGCTTAGAGGCACAAGAGTCGCAGCAAGGACACCAGGGTTCCCAACCACGGAAACGTGGAGGCACCAACCCGGTCTAGGAGGGTTACATCGGCCCGCTCCCCAGGGAGCAAGCGAGCGTAACCGCCAGAGTGGTTAGTAACAAAAGCAACCTTCACCCTGGCCTCTAACTACAGTAATTACTGAGGGGGAGGGGCTTTGCCAGCGGTAACTGCTTTTGCGTAAAAAAACAAACTTATAGCGCATAGCGCTTCTCTTGAACCCAGGTCTTATTACACTTACAAGCTGCATGTCATGAAGAGGCTATCCAGGTTTTAAGGATTACACTGCCCACACTAATGCAAAATAAATGCAAGTAGGTACGCAGGTTGTGAACAGGCGATTTTGCACATAGACGGACAAAGACATAGACTGGATATGCATCTCCGATCGAGCAGGACCGACCCACGGGGTGCCGCGGCCCAGCCTTATTTCATCCTTTGGGTTGCACGCCGGTAGATAATTGTAGTGTTGCCCGCTTGAAGGGCAAGGGAGCAAGGTGCATGGTCCCGGGTTAGGTCAGGCTGGTTAACCGGTCTAGAGGGGTCCGGGCACTGAACCACGAGCTCTTGGTAGAGCTCAGAACGCAGCATGCGGCGCTTCCCGCCCACAAGAAGGCGCCTCGGGGCCTCCTCCAGCCAGCGGCGCTACATGATATAGCACGGGGTGCCCCTGGGTTATGCACTCGCCCCGGCAGAGCCGGGCTGGACCCGGAATCACTTCCAGCGGCTGGGAGTCTGATTAAAGAGCTCTTGTGAACACATTTGCCCTTCCCTGCACTTAAGCCCAGCAGGAACTGCGTCTGAGGCCATAAAAAGGAAAGGTTGAGCAGCGGGGCAGAGAAAATGTAGTGAGAGAATCTTACGAGCAAGACCCCCAACTAAGAAACACTGGCAGGGGCTGCAGAGAGAAAATATATCTGGGGCCAATAATACAGCAAATAATCTCAGTGTGCCCCGGTTTGGTAAAAAGATACTTTTTACGAAACGGTCAGGAAACAAACACAGTTGTATGCTGAATGTCTGCACGGGGCTATCACATCGTACACATGACAAATAAAATAGAGCCTTGGCGATGTTGTCAGCCACCAGCAGAGGTCCCCTGACAAAGAAATAGGGCAACAAGTTATTGTTTATTTCGAGACTGGCCATATCACAAACTAAGTGGTGCATAATTTCAAATCCATTGCCGGTGTCCGAGTTTCTGTAAACTCTGGGCTCAATTCGCTAAGTCATACATGGGTTGTAGGGGCATTGAAGGGATGTGAAGGTCGGGACCAATGGGTCCCTTCCTTGGGGTGGCTAACCCCCTCTTATGCCACCCTCCAGTGGGAGGGGGCATGAGCCTCTACCTAATTGGCTGAGTCCCTTCATCTTCATGATGGAGGGAACTGAGATGTGGGCTTCACCTCGCCTCCCCTAACTGAGGGGTGGGGTTGGCAAAGGCGGGCACACCTTTCTTCATAGCTTGGTTTTCCCGCCAATTCTCCAGCCCAAAGTGGGGGCCAAAACTTGTGGAAGCCAGTTGCTGTGGGCAGCAAAAGGTAGGGACAGGAGGCCTTTGAATTTTCCCCTTCATGGACCTACCCCATCCTGAGGGAGGAGGCAGACACCTCTGCCGAGGATGAGCTTTGTTTCTGGTGCCAAGAGCGTGGAGGCTCTCTACCCAAGGGTCCAGAAACCTGTCTGGCGATGGCATATGTCGGGCAGCAAGTCAGGAACCACACCACAGCAGGTCATTTTTCAGAGGGCATCCCTAATATGGCCTCTGAGTGCATTTAACATTAAATCACACACCAGTGTGGGTTTAACTTTTGAGAAGTTTGCTACCAAACTTCCTGTTTTTAGTAAAGCCATTATGGAGCTGTGGAGTTCGTAATGGCCAACTCTCAGAACATATACTTTTTATGGCTTTACTACGCTTACAATGTCAAAGAATGGACTTGGACATTGTAGGAGGACAGGGGCCATGCCACTGCACCCTCACATGAGGGCTAGTACATCTTGCTAGAGAATTTGCTTACCTAGGCCTCAAGGATGGGTTGTAGGCAGGGCACACAGAGATGTGGGCCACCTTGACTTTTCACTTTTCTCTGCACCAAAACATGCAGCCTCTAATGTCAGCGTGTGGGTGTTAAGGTTCAGGGCCTCTAATGGTGGCATAATAGGTACTGCAGCCCCATAGAGGCCTTTCCTGGTCACAATGCCCTTGGTACCTATGGTACCTTTAAAAAGTGCTCACCTGTGGCCAGAGATGTGCATATTGTGGGTACAAAGGTACAGTTTGCGAAAAGAACACAGACCCTGGGAACCTGATTGGCAGGGACACAGGGCACATCAAGTCAGGTTGCATCAGATGTCAGACAAAAAGTGGAGGGTAACCATGCAAAAAGGGGCACTTTCCTCCAATGTCGTGTAGACCATTGTTTTCCCGGATCTCACCCATGATAGCCCTGTCTGCATTAGCCGCTCTATGGAGTCTCAACGGGGCATCTGGGCTTTGAACGTGAACTTAAGTCAGGTCATTGACACATACATAAAAAGCCTTGTCAAATTAAAAATGAATTACTCAAACTTGCATTCTCAAACACTTTCTGATACCAGCTGTAATAATCAGAATCTTCCCACTGCAAAACTAGGCAAGGGAGTGGCACACAAAGGAGATATCGCACGCATTTGCAATGCAATTTGTCTTGCAATTTTAAGAGTTAGATCGATTGGAGTTGTAAAGGAGAATGTCTGTTACCTAAATTCACTGTGTATATATTTACCTTTAAAACTGTTCGAGTTAGGTCGAGCTTCAGGCATCACAGTGTGGAAATTGCAAGCAATTGTCTTTCTACAAGTATAGCTGAGTCCTTGAATGAAAACAACTACCCTCTCTAAATCGCGTATATTTAACTCGCAGTTGGAGTTAGTGCATGAGCTGCAGATACCATTGTTCGAAAACAGAAAGTGCTGGGCAGAGCTTAAAGCCTACAGCCCATATTCGGAATACAACATGTCTCGAAGAGACAGTTCAAGTGCTGCCTAGGCGAGACCTAAAGAAGCTGAGCAACAATCCCTAACTTGTCTCCGTCATTTAGACCTGGAAAAATATTTTTCATATGAGGGGTTGCATAACGTCGACAGAAAAAAAAAAAGGTTCATAGTAATTTGGGGGAATACGTTATCACATGGGTAGTGGGCATCCGTGTTTTTTTTCATATACTGAATTTGAAAGGCTGCAAATATACGGTGTACCTGAAAAAATTTAAATCTAGTAAGAAGGGATCACTCAAAAATTATCTATCTGCATCAAACAGGGTTCCATCTCTCTTACTGTTTTTACATGAAAATAAACTTCAATATAGATGTATTGCAGCTCAGAGCAATCGCTTCCCTTGGATTTCCAGGTTAAACAAACTGCAATTGCCAATTAATTTTCTGTGTTCACAATATTCTCAGGATTACTAAATATATTCAGGCAACCCAGAGCCAAACTAGCGTTGCGAATGCATTTTCACCAAGGAAATTTGTTGTATTTTTCCAATGAAACGCATCAGATAGGCTCTCCTTATTTAACTTTGTTGCAGGATAGTTTTATACAGATAATCGAACAAGATGCGTGCCACTTTTATATGGCCCTTGACATTCTCCAAACCTACACCGGCATACATTATAAACAACGGCGTTGAATGACAGCCCTCTAGGCGCCTTAGGTATTTAATTTCTTCCATCTGAATAGAGGAGGCATTTGCAGATCTTTACATTTTTGCCCCTTCGGGTAATTAGGAAGTGCATTTGGCTTTGTGGACAGTAAACATTAGGGTCAGAGGTCTATAGCCTAGGTGCAGAAATAATGCAAGGGCAACAGACAAGCTGTAGTACCCAGTGCTGGTGCATACAAGACCGGACAGGAGTGCATTAAATGATACTGAGCTTGGAAGCAGAGAATTTGACAGGCAGAGAAGGGCCTCAAGAAGTTTGTGTTAAATCCCAGTGCGTCTAGAAAAAGGATGTATTGAACAGGTTGTGACATAACAGTAATCTAGGTGTAAGCCATTTCCCAGAGACGCTACACATGTGAGGAGCAACAGGGGAGGAAGCCTGACTGAGGGTCCGAATACCTTTCTTCTCGGACCTCTAGAGAGCAGCATTTGCTTCTGGTCTTGCAGAGTCTTTCTGTGGCTAAATGTATTTGTCTAAAGTGAACAGGATGGGCGAAGTGGGTACCTTGATAAACAATGCAAGTGGTGTGAAATTTGAGACAATGAAGCGAAATTAGAAGTGGTCTAACAGGGTGAGAGAGAAGAATTGCCTTGAGAAAGACAACTGTAGCTGTTTAAGTAAGTCCTCAAGTGAGCCATATCTTTTCTCTGTCATTGTTGGAATGGACAGGAGTTATGAACTGGTCTTCAAGTGAGGTGTAAGTTTCATAGAGCAGGTTTTATTGGTTTTGGTACCTCTTGGGATAAAGCTAAAAGGAAGTCTGAGGATTTAGCCTAAAAGAGATCCAGTGGAAAATGACAAGTATTACATTGTGTAGGTTGTTCGTAGGGGTGCCACATCAGGAACAGAGTCTTGGATTTGTTGAGTTTTAAATAGAACATTGGCATCCTTCATTCAATGACGGAGTCAGTCATACCGTGGTAGAAAGAGCGTATACTAGACACAATGGTCACCATATAACCACAATGTTCCAAACCACCTAACGCACACATGCTTATTTTTGACACATAGAGTGATTTTGGATGTTGTAAAGGGTCGTGGAATACCAGCATCCACTTAGTGGATTGTTTTACCTCCCTATCTATAATGGTGAAATATCTGATCTAACTTCTACATGACGTGTTCAAAGCTCAGGAGATTTGATCACCATAAGTGTTGTATGTCAGAGCACAGAATATCGTTGCACTACGTCACCGCTATATCAAACAACTACTACATCAAAATGTATCAACCATGCGCTTTAGAAACTACTTTATTATTATTATTATTATGTAAGTAATTTAATTAGCCACTACAACAACACCAATAAATGTAAATAGATATACATCAAAAGTAACCAGAAATGCAACTTAGCACTAGCCAATATCATCAACATCACCCTGGCTACAAACCTAAACCCTAAACGTCATCCTAACACTTTGCCAAATTCAATCCTGTATCTTTAAACCTAAGGCTACTTCTAAACCTAATCTTACTTCTTGCCCTAATCTTAAATTTGACCCAGAAACTAACACTAAGTCCAACATTAACCATAACTCATCTTAAACAAACCCTAAATCTAACAATATACCAAGATTACGTCTAATTCAAAACCTTATACCAACTTAAGCCTAATGTTACAACTAAAGCTAAACCTTCCCCTTACTCTGTCCCAAATCATAACATTTATCATTGTACCTACCATATTCAATGTAGAGGTATTTTCAGTTGTGGGAACTATCTGTGTAGTGCATTTGTGTGTAACTGAATAACAATGTATAGATTGGGTATAATGGGGTACACTATAATAAGATTTTGCAGCTTGTTTGCCATTATGGTGGTTATGCATTCTGGTGCTGGTAAGGGAGTTTGTTACAACATTATCTATGTACTTTTTCAGGAGCTTGCTTTAATTATTTACCCAGATTATAGTTTGAGTTTGGAATTCACAAAGATCGTCACACAAATAGATCAACATAAGGCACAATCATTGGTCTTACTAAAATATAACAATATCAGTGAAGCCCTTCACACCCAGCGCGAGGAAGAGTTGTTATATTGGCGGACCAGACCGATGTTTTTGCAGACTACCGAGGATCTATTCTTTGCATCTGGAAACAAACATGATTGCATGCAATGCCACAGTTTGCAATCAATTACCCCACATTAAAGACGTAAGCATTACAAACCTGCAGCTTACCTCAAGGACCTACATCCGAATTTAGGTTTAAATATATTAAACACACTCACACATTATTTCAAGATACTAATAAATCTGTTTACTCAATCTTTCCTGGCCTACTAAGAACGTGATCACACACTACTGGGGAAGTCGTGTACTGGAAGAGCCATTGGCTGCTGCTGCCCTTCACCCCATTGACAAGTGGAGTGAACATGTGACTTGTACAAGCAATTTGACCAGCTGGGATGGGTCTGGGGCCTATAAAATGACCTCGGACAACAAACAATGCATTGTGTACATTGCCAATACGAATCATTTGCGTCAGGCCCTTTTCATGCTGAAAAAATGCTTTCTTTCTATAGCTTGCCCGGGAAGGAGGATAGGGAAGGGGATTGGTCAAAGGCTGGATTAGGCTTGTCCAGGTTTGCTATTTTGCTCTCACGCAGAGCCACTTTGACCTCCCTCTTGCTAAGTAGACCAATGACCTTTAGTCTACAATCACTTGGAAGTCTCTGTTTTGTGTTATATTTCTTAATAACATGATGTAGATTTCAGGTAAAGTACAGACTTGAGCTGGGGCAAATGCGAATAACGCCAACAATTATTAATAAACCCTTGGTTAGGTTGGAACTTTGATTGAATAAGTGCAATTAATGCCCCTTAAACATATTGACCGACTAACAGACTGATTGATGCAGTGGATTTTTATAGCAGACTCACAAGACAATGATCTCTAGGCGCTGGTAATGGAAGTGCTGCATTCTGTTCGAAGAGGTGTGCCTTCATAGGCTTTCGAAACTGGATAATGTAGGCCTAGCATCTTAGTTGGTAAAGGCCCTGGTCAGAAGTTCAGAGCTGAGGGCCTTATTCAGACTTTGGCAGGCAGGGTACTTCGCTCGCTACAAATGTGATTGAATCCCCGGTTTTCCAAACCCTCGGTCTGCCTGCTCAGTTATGAAGTGGACAAACTGTCAGTTGTCCTCCTGCTAACCACCGCTGTCTCTGCCAAGTGAAATTTACTCCAATGATCCAATGGAGTAGAGGTCATTGGAGTAGAGACAACAGACCCCCTGCTCTATTTAGAGTGAGACCGTCTGAGGTCCTTTTTTTCTGTAACAAGTAGAAAACTGAAAACAATAATGCCCCCACACCCTTGGAGAAAACTTGTATGGGGTGAAGGGCATTCGTTTTTTATTTTTCAGAATGAAACACACGCTTTGGAAGTTTGTTCACAGGAGCCACTTGGGGTGCCTCGTGTGAAGGTACGGTGTTCACCGCAGGGATTGAGTAGATCCCTTAATTTAGTGGGTGGCAGACCGGCTGGAGTGGCAGAGGAGATGACCTCTGCCACTCTGACAGATGATAGCCTGGCTTCCCATCAAAGTCTAAAAGAGGCCGTAAATTCTGATCCCAGTATAAAAGGCTGGTTAGCACAGGGATTAGAATTGCTAGTTGCATGATCATTATCACACCGCGTTTATCTTCTGATAGACTTTGGCATGTCAAACCTGTCATGCCGCATGATTTTCCCCATTTTCAAGTAGAAAACTTGAGTGATAAATATCTCAACCCAGTTTAATCGTATTTACTGGAATCTACCAGGTGTGGTAAAAACTCTATATATTACTTCCGCCTAACTTGTAATAACGGTGTTGGATCTAGCCCTGATCTCTTGACTGGGTGAGAGTATTCTGCTTAATTAAGAAACTCTGTCCATCACCACCCCTTGTTGTTAAATATTTTGTCCACCCTAAGCGTGGAAGGGTATACTCAGATGTGAGTCCCTTGCTCATTGCACCATCAGGATTCAAGCAAGCCGGGCCGACGACGGCTGAAATGGCAGAAACCGGTCCCCGGAAGCTTGTTTCCTTCCCAGTGTAAGAATTGGCTTGGTAGTTTGGTTTGCCCTGTTCCCATCATGCACTGGGATAGGAACAGACTAATTTGCATATAGCCAGGTTCTGAACTGGGATGGTGCAGTGAGCTAAAAAACGGTGTTGGATCTAGCCCTGATCTCTTGACTGGGTGAGAGTATTCTGCTTAATTGAGAAACTCTGTCCATCACCACCCCTTGTTGTTAAATATTTTGTCCACCCTAAGCGTGGAAGGGTATACTCAGATGTGAGTCCCTTGCTCATTGCACCACCAGGATTCAAGCAAGCCGGGCCGACGACGGCTGAAATGCCAGAAACCGGTCCCCGGAAGCTTGTTTCCTTCCCAGTGTAAGAAGTGGCTTGGTAGTTTGGTTTGCCCTGTTCCCATCATGCACTGGGACAGTAACAGACTAATTTGCATATAGCCAGGTTCTGAACTGGGATGGTGCAGTGAGCTAAAAAACGGTGTTGGATCTAGCCCTGATCTCTTGACTGGGTGAGAGTATTCTGCTTAATTCAGAAACTCTGTCCATCACCACCCCTTGTTGTTAAATATTTTGTCCACCCTAAGCGTGGAAGGGTATACTCAGATGTGAGTCCCTTTCTCATTGCACCATCAGGATTCAAGCAAGCCGGGCCGACGACGGCTGAAATGCCAGAAACCGGTCCCCGGAAGCTTGTTTCCTTCCCAGTGTAAGAATTGGCTTGGTAGTTTTGGTTTGCCCTGTTCCCATCATGCACTGGGACAGGAACAGACTAATTTGCATATAGCCAGGTTCTGAACTGGGATGGTGCAGTGAGCTAAAAAACGGTGTTGGATCTAGCCCTGATCTCTTGACTGGGTGAGAGTATTCTGCTTAATTCAGAAACTCTGTCCATCACCACCCCTTGTTGTTAAATAACTTGTAATAAAGGCAAGAGTATTCAAAATAAACCAGTCTGGAATAAAAAGAGTAGTGTTCTTTAACAGTAAAAATACAAGGGGTTACAGTCATGAACTTCCATTGCATCTCACTTGAGCACTGTTAAGGCTTGTAGCAACAGATCCTGATGTCAAGGTAACTTAAGGTAAGCCACTGAAGACATTTTAAGGCTATGCAAATTACTTTAAATTGGATCCATACTTACACCAAGAATCAACGAGGAACTCTTTGGCTAGGAGATAAGATTTGTCCTTTTAAGCCCACACACCATTCTGGGTAATGGTTTCTGAAGGAGAATTGGAGTAATTTAAGCATGAATCAACCGTTGTCCCCATTATTTATTAAGGACCTGTCCTGGAACGATAGTAGAGGACAGCCCTCTTGCAACGAACGAAAATAAAAGTGTGGCATCTAACAATAGACCTTTTCTGGTCTTGGAATGGCTTACGAGAGACAAAGATTGTGGCAAGATATTTTACTTTCAGGAGTGGGATTTCCATGCCTAAGAGGGGTAGCAATCAATGATTATTCAAAACATATAACACTTTTTCCGGCCAAAGAAGATGACTTCAGACTTGTCTCTGTTCTTTGAAGATAGTTATCAATCATCCAGCTTGGAAGCTATCACATGAAAATAGCTCTGTGGCAAGTGTAGATTCTGAGAAGGTGACTGCACCTTGATATTTGCTGGGTGTCATTGGAATAAGATTGGCGTGCACCTTAAAGTCCTGGGATGATGGAAATAGGGGTGCCAGAAAGACCCCACAAGTGACCCTAGTTTTCTCTCAACAGAAAGTTGCCTAATACCACTCTTTCAAATATGCCTAGCAAAAACTAGTTAAACAATATACTAGTTGTAGGAATGGCTTTAATCATTGCGGACAGCTTTTTCCAAAGTATTGTAAACTGCGTAAAATGCTGCCCAAAGGTACAAGGTAAACAGCTTGAGGAGCTGTCCCAAGGAACCGGCACTGCTCCCATCAACCCGGAAAAGGCGAAAAGGACAAGGCAGCAGTGGCTCCTCAAGAGTTGCAGCTTCAGGCAAGTGACCCGAGATGGAGCGCGCACGGTTGCTTGCTGATTGGTGGCACAGGCATATTGGATCGGGATGTGCCATGTCCCTTGCCATTTTATGCAGGCGAAGTGTTTTATGGGCACTTTACTTAGTTTCTTTTGCCATAGTCATTCTTTTGTTTTGTGGACCATATTAGTTAAATTCCTCACCAGTGAGAGGGAGCAGCGTGAAGGGGTATTTGTATTTTATGCGCCTGGTGAACATGTGTCACATGTGAACACTGCGGATGTGCTATTGAGCCCTTCCTTGTCACAAAGGAGTATTGAGAGTGGTTTCTCAGGTTACGTCTTGGATAGGGGATCCTGTCAGGCAGACAAACTCACTAGAGTGTTATTGGTGAGGGGATGTTCATACCATTGTGACTTGATATTTAAAGCCTCCAACTTCTGTATTCTCAGAGGGTGCAGTCCAACCACTGGGGGAGCACAAAGGAGAGGATTCAAAGAAGGTCTATAGATAATGGAGCCATTATCAACAATGGGGTATTCCCAAATGGTCCCTGGACCTGAGTATCTGTTATTATAAAGAAACAATGGTCTTGGACCAACTATTCAAGGAAAAGTTAGATTAACAGAGTTATTATTTCAACTTATTTGAGCTTACATTAATCAGCTCATGACCGTCTGAAATTGTAAACAATAATCGAAACAAACAGATGTGCAGAAAACACACTTAAGTATTATTACAATATATTTATTTAGTCAATTAAAAGAACAATCTTTAGAGGGTCAAGAAGATAGGAGAATGTTCTGGGGAACATGTAAGAAAAAGTGCTCAAGTGTATATATAAGGAGTCAAGAGAGCTCAAAGTGTGTAGAAAAGTAAAGGGCATATGTTTACACAACTATACACAACTGATATCTAATAAACAGTTAGATGCAACCTGGCCACATGCAAATTATTGATTTGAATTATATTTTCTAAGTTGGTAAGGAGAGTTTCCTTAAGGCTGTAAACAAGGGTAATGGGGAAGGGAGAAAGGGTCCAGGTGCGGTAGGTGGTAGCGTCGACGTTTCAATCCGGCTTATCGGCAACCGAGGGACTTTAATACCTCAGCCATGCGGATTTCAGGACAAGGGGACAGGTTAAGTGACCCTACAGAATAAAAAGAAGGAACTTAGAACCGGAACCTAATAGGTTACCAAGGGGTGGTGTCTGCACATCACACGGCGGGAGTAATGAGTTGACCCACCTCATCAATCTTGCAATGCTCAATTGGAGTCCAAAATCTGGTTACACCAATGCCTGCAATTCAATAATAATAACAACAGTTGTTGTCAAAAATCCATAAGGATTGTACAGTGAAAGTACACAAGGGACTGGCTGTGGCAACTCACCCGTAAAGTGGCAAGGGCCAATTGAGGACAAATCCTGTTATTCAGTAGGTATAAACCAAGATGGTGGTGCCCAAACCATCCAAGGAACGTAATATTTAGGCCCGTATGTGTGGCAAGGGTGTGCTGAATAAATCAAACAATCCGGGGCAAAGCGTAATGTATACGACTAGAAAAAAGGGGAAGGAAGTCTTATTAAGACTGCTTTCTAGGGAGCGCGAGGCTTTCCTAGGTGGTGGTCGGTTGTGAAAGAGAATTACCTGGAGCGAATCTAATCGACGTCCTCACTCCAACGCGGTAGCAGCCAAAAGAACAGCAATCCACGGGAGCATTTATACTGAAAAAGGGGGCGTGGCCTAGAAAGGGGGCAGTGTCTTCCACACGCTAGTGAAGAGAGTCGAAAGACTCGATGAGCTCGTGGTTTCCTCAGCATTACAAAAGGCTTAAGGTGCTATGTCACAATTCTAATTTTTAGATAGATCCAATTGTTCAGTGGATATTAAAACATGACAAAGTGCAATTGAAAAAAACCCTGCTCTTCTTTTCATAGTGTCTTCAATATAATTACACAAGGCCTCAAGGTGCGATACCACAATTCCAATATTTAAATAGATTAAATCGTTCAATTGGTGTTCGAAACAGACAAGTGACAATTAGCCAAAGGAGCAGTGTCACAATTCAGATTTCGGATTCGGTGTGTGTATCCCTTAACAGGAGGTAGTCATGACCCAACTAGTGACAATGGAGGACATAATAAAGCAGCTGGCAGAGGGCCAGCGGCATTTGCTACTCATGGTGGAGCTGCAATCCAAGGCTGCTCAGCAGGGCAGAGAAAACTTACAGACAGCAATCATAACCCAAGCCACTGTCATTGCGAATAACTGGTTGATACAGGACATGGCCATACAGACATTGACCAATAGATACCATTGCCAGCACCAAGGTGCATTCAAACGTCCCTAGTTCGGTGTTGCAGAAATATCAGCTGGGTAAAGATCTAGATTTTTTATTCACCAATTTTAAAAGGGTGGCCACAATGGTAGCATGACCCCGGAACAATGGGGACAGTACATTGCGCCCCTCTTGTCAGGTAAGCTGCAAATGGCCTACCAAAACATGAATCCTTCAGGTGCCACTCCCTATCAAGAAATCAAGGGAATCATCCTGGAGCAACTCGGCTATGACAACATCTATTACTTGGCAAAGTTCTGAAAGGAAAAATGGAGTTCCCAGGATAATTCCAGGGCATTATACTATAGGGTCCAGCATCTTGGATCTTGGAAACCACTGGTTGAAACCTTCCTCTTCCACTTTGGGGGAGGTCTTAGATAAAGTGTTTATGTACCAATTCCTTGAGGCTTTCTCCTGCCCCACTCGGGCTTGGATTTGGCAGCACCCCAATGTTACCATATTCATTGCCACAGACCTGGCTTCTGCCTTTCAGTTATCTCCTGATTTTAGGGTCAGTCAACCCCAAACACTAACTCCTTTTTCCCACAGCTGGGGAACACCCTTCCAAGGCCACCCCTGGAGAGCAGATATCTGCCATGTCCATCAAACAGAGAAGTCAGACAGGCATCACAGTGCTACCAGTGCACGGAGTGGGGTCACATCGCTCATTACTGTCGACAGAAAGCACCACAGTCCGAGCCCAAATGTATTTATTTATTTATTTATTTAGTGCAATTTTATATAGCGGAAACTCTACCCAAAGATTTCAGAGAGCTTTACAAAAGGACCAGTTACATTACATAAGGACTTCAGAGTACATACGTTACATAAAAGATACATATAGAAAAACTCTAAATTCACATAAGAATAATAGTAAGTACAAAAGTCTACTACAGATACTAGTGGTTAGAGTTACATATATACATATGTATTTACATATATGTGGGGAATTCAAGGGGTCGGGTTCTGTGGGCTGGGTTTAGCCCAGACAGAGAAAGAATGACAATAACGGTAAACCAGGAACCCACAAAAGTCCTGATTGACTCCGGCTGTTGTAATTCCATCGTCAGCTGAGAAAGGGTTAAATCTCATCAATGACGAACAGGGAAGACCGTGGTTATCACATGTGTTACTGAGGACAGCAAACCTTATCCCGTAGCTGAGACAGAAATAGATTGGAAGAGATGTTTGGAGACTGTACAAGTGGATGCAATCCCTTAGTTGGTCAAGGCGATGAACCTGGGGACCGATTATACAGAGTTTCCCCTCCTTATGGCATCTCCTGAGAAACAGGGAAGACATTTAGAGTGGCTTGAGAAGGCACCGCTCCTGAATGATGACTTGGCTAGGGGTAGGTGTAAAGTAAAACAGTTGTTCAGAGAAAAACACAATGGGCTGTTTGTCTTGGCGAGTGTGTCTAATACACCACCTGTTTCTGAAGTATCCCTGGAGAAACAAAAGATGAATTATGACCACAATACGAAACTTACAAGTAGGGGACAAAGCCTTGATTCTTTCGCTCTACTCGGACAATAAGCTGTTGGACAGGTAGCAGAACCCATATGTTATGTCCTGTTTACCTAATGAGAGGCCCAGAAACAATAAATGTTACTTGTAATGGTTCCCTCTGACCTCTTCTGTGCTGTGTAATAGGAATAGCTTGGGTTCAAGTGCCAACTTCCAGGACAGAACTCACTCTAGACACGAGGAGACCTTACGCCAGAACTGCTGCAATGCCTCACAACTCCAGACTGTTTGAAAGAAGATCAGGACCCATATGTTATGACAGCACAAGTCACCCCAGTGACACACAAAGTGGCAGTACCCTATTGTGGCAACAAAGGGCAGATATATCACATCACCTCCTTAAGAAGTGGGCAGATGGGGGTGTCCAGTCAGTAACCTCCTTTACACCCCAAGAATAGGGTCTGTGGGAGTAGTCAGTCCACTTGGGACCCAATCTGGTAGATTCCCAGCATCAGAATCTTCTAGTTCTCTGAGACAGGTATCGGGATGTGTCAACTAACCCGGGAGGACGCCCCTGGTACAGCACAATATTGTGACAGATGGAAAGCAAGTGGATCAGTTGTTACATCCCAACAGTATCCCTGAACCCAGAAGGAAGGTGGTGGAGGATGAGTTAAAAGAAATGCTGAAGGATAGGATCATTGAGTCGTCTTATAGCGCCTGGTGTTTCCATGTGGTTTTGGCCCCAAAGCCTAATGGGTCTATCGGGTTCTGCATTGACTTCAGACAATTGAACAGTAAATCAAAATTCAACAGCTATCCAATGCCTAGGCGGTTGACGAGTGTGAGAAGTTGGCTTGGTATATGGTGTACACTAATGTTAGTGGGCACCTTGAACCAATCCTGACAACCCTTATGATGGTTTTAGTGATCTTAGACAACCTTAGAAAGCGCTCTAAGCGGTAGCTGTGGAGAGCAGTGTTTAGGCTTAGTCCAGAAGAAGTGTAAAGCATCTTGTTTTACCAGAACATAATCTTATAGGCATGGATTAAGTGAAAAAGAATCACTCAGTGTACTTATGAAAATGTGTATTTATTATTAGACCCTCACTAAAACATACAGATATCTCCTAGCCGGAGATATACTCAATGCACACAATCATTTTCAATAGAAACAGGTAAATAGCACATAATAAACAGTGGTCACCAGGGACCAACCATATACTAAAATAGTGGTATTCAAACCATGACTTGAGTCAATACTATACTCAGAAGACCTAGAAGTGCCGGGGACCCAAGGAACTACCCAAGGAAAGTAACCAGGAGCCCCACGGAGGCAGTGTGCAGAGTGGGAACATGACCGCGGGATCAATGCAGGTCAATGGGTAGGTCGTGGTTGCAATTTTAAAGAAGAAGGACCTTTCCTAGTGCACCCTGAAGAAACCCTGTAGAAGACAGAAGGTTGGAGAGCCACCCTGTCCGTGGATAATCTAGGAACCAAGATACCTACACCAGGGAAGCCGGGTGCATAGGTGTGAAGTGATGCCGGAAACCACAGTCAAACTCAATGGAGGATTTCAGGAAGATTCCGCTGCTGGGGAAGGTGAATGTGTCCGGTGGATTCAAGTTGAGAAGAACTTGCAAGCAGAGGGGACAAAGTCTATACCACTCAGGAGTGACCAGGAGTCACAAGAAGTCCTTGAGCAGCTCACCAAAGATTCAGGCTTAAAGTGCAAGTGGTGCAGTGAGGACAAAGATCTTGGTCACTGGAGATGCTTGAGGTTGGGGATACCTGGAGCCGTAGATATTGGTGGAAGGAATCCAACAAGCCTTTGCAAATACAAGTCGACATGGTGCACAGGGGTTCGGATTCTGGTCTCAAACTTGGTGAGAGGACAGGGCAGGCCTCGAGGGATGTGAAGAACCACCCCTTGAATTGCTGTGCCTTTCAGAGTCCGTGGGAGCCCAGGATCAGAAAACGGGTCAGATTATTTGCGGTGCCTGCAGATGCAGGGAAGTGACTCCTTCAATTCAAGGGAGATTCCTTCCAGTGTCTTGGATGCCCACAGCCCTTAGAGGATTCCTGTATGGTGCATAGGCACAGATATTGCAGCAGACAAGCAGGGCGACGAGGTCAGAAGCAGCAGAAGTCTACCCAGTTGCGGCCTTGATGCCCAGAGTGAAGTCTAGTGAAGTCCAGGGTGCCCAGACGGTTGAAGAAGAAGTAGTGTCTTGAAATGAATCTTGTCCAACAACGCATCTAGGGACCCACTCTCAGGCAAGTCCTTAAGTACACTAAGAAAAAGATAGGGACAATTCAGGGTTTCCTCCCAGGGGAGGGGTTGGACAGTGGGGAGGATACTCCCATGTCCTTTGTCTAGTTTTGTGCCAGAGTGGGAGCCAACGGCTCCCTAAGCTGGATGGAACTGGACTACGCAAGGAGGGCACCAAGTGTGCCCTTCAAGCAGACTGAGTGGCGCTAGCAAGCTCTCCCACCCGGCCTCAAAACACTAAGCCCTGTCTGGGATGTGGTCACACCTCTCTGTGACAGGTCACCTATTGTTCTGCCTTATCCTGCTCGAGCTTGGCTCAGCAGCAGGAGGGCGGAATCGTGTCTTGGGTCGGTAGCAGCCATGTTGTGCTGTCCGGGTCTAGAAGACTGGTACCGGGAACACTGAGGGCTTCCTGGTGGAGCCTTACAGTGCATGGAATCATACCACCCATACCATTTAGGGTGTGGGGTATGATTCCAAAAGGTTTGATACCAAACATGATAGAGTTCATTACAGCCAGTTTCGAGATGGTCATCGTGTGAAGACGCGGGCCCTTTTTACATCTTACATGGCTGTCTCACATACAACCTGGGACAATGGACCCCATAAGTTGTAGGGGTGTCTATTAATACAGGGGCACCCTCACACTTGGAACCGGGCACACTGCCTTCAGGATTGAAAGGCCTGCTTTAGGGGTGACTTATAGGTTTTAAGTGCAGGGACTTTAGATATAGGCAGACCTATATCTTTCATAAATGGTGATAGCACCAGCTTACACAGGCTGCATAGGCATACCTGTAGTTATAAATTAAGTGGTCTCCCATGGGTTGCATAGTACTTGCTTCTGCCCATGGGGGACCCCAGGTGTACCTACACCCAGGGTACCTTAGTACCATATACTGGTGACTGATAAGTGTACACCATTGTCCAATCTTGGATGTACCTAAATACCTACCATACCAATTTAGGGGAGAAAGCACAGAGGCTAGGGTCTTGTTTAGCAGGATCCCAGACAGACTAGTCACAAACAGCATTACATCAAGCAAAAAGTGGGGTTAACCATAAAAGCAGATCCTACTTTTCTACAATGATTAAATGAGAACCTTGGAACAGTGGCTATTCTTACCACCCTCAACCTGCAAAGGGGCTACTGGTATAACCCATTGACCCTAAATACCAGAGAATAAACAGCTTTTTCCACCCCATCGGGGATGTACCAATTTAGGCTTTTACCCTTTGGACTGCATGGGGCCCCTGCCATGTTTCAGAGGTTGATGGACTTGCTCTTACAACCCGTACATGGCTATGTCATCATCTACAAGCAGTCCTGAGAACAACATATCCCCCACTTGGAGGCAGTGGTTACAGTCCTGAGAAGTGAACTCTGGCTATTAATTCAATTTGTTATCTGTAGTATCACATACAAGAGGAAAGGTTAAGGCCATAACTGGATATGGTGAAGGCCGTCAGGGACTTACCATGACCGGTGGACAAAAAGGGGGTTAGATCTTTCTTGGGACGGGTGGGTTACTACCAACGGTTTATTCCATGCTTTTCAGAGATGGCAGCACCCTGACCGACTATTGGTAAAGACTGAGCCTAGTCATATTACTGAGTGGTTGCTCACCCACCAACAGAGCTATAATCAGTTGCAAGAAATACTGTGTGGGGAGCCTGTAGTGTTGTGTATGGACTGGTTTATACTACAGACGACACTTCAAATAGTGGGCTTGTAGCAGTTTTGTCTCAACCAAATCTGAAGGACTGCCTCCATTCTGTGGCCTGCATAAGTAGACAGTTTTACCTCATGAGAACCACTATCCAACCATCGAGAAGGAATGTCTCACTATTAAGTGGGCCATGGAGGCCCTACAGTATGACTTGTTGGGACAGTGTTTCCTCCTGCTGACTGAGCAAGCCCCCTAGTTTGGCTAGCTCGGAACAAGGACATCAACTCTAGGGTATTGCATTGGTTTTCAGCCCTCCAACCCTTTTTGTTTCAGGCTCAGCAGCATCCTGGGAAATTGCAGGGCTATGATGTAGACCTCCTCGGGTGGATGCAGTGACCAAGCAACATTTTAGCTGACTGGAGCACAACTTGTGTCCTGACACGAAGTGAGGATGCAAACCTACCCCATCTCTGCCACCTCTGCGGTGTCTCCACCCAGCTAATCTTTAGATTGGTTTCGGCATCCACCAGAGGAGGCCCTCTGGTTTCCCTAATAGGGTTGTTGTTTTACCACTACTGAAGGTATAATCTTTCTGCTACAGTTTGATATTAGTTATTGGGTAATACACACTTATCAAGATAATATTACCAGCCATTGTGTCGATTAGGAGTTTAGGTCCTGATGAATTGGCCTAGATCAATTTCAACTATTATGGCAAGAAACATGTTGACCAACCTATACACTATTTTATAAGCTGATACAAACCATTACCTCTGGTTACAGCCATCACTTCTGATTTTAACCTAGACAAGGGGACCCTCTAAATACAAATATACTCCTTAGCCTATATTAACTCACTCACTTCTACACAAATATACACATGAGAGTCCATAAACGTACACCCTCACTTCACATATGGCAAAAAACAAAAGATCTCCAACAAAGAGCTCCCTGTGGCCCAATGAGGAGCATGCCCTATGATGAAACATGATACCCATATTGATGTGTGAGGGCTCTTGCTCCTAAGCTTTCATATCCCCCCAAATCTGGGTTCTCAGGTAGGTCTTCAGCACTGACCTATTCTGCTTCTCCATTTCTTTAGGAAATATATATATATACATATATATAAATACATACACACACACTGAAAAACCTATAGGTTTCAGGGATTTTATAGTTAGTTGGCCATTTCACTCATACAAAACCAGAGAAATTCGGCCGTTCTAGTTAGTAGAGCTAACTATAACTCGGGCCCCCGCAATGCACTGCTGATGACGTCACATATTACATCACTGATGACATCATCCAGTGACTGTGTGTTTCTATAAAGTTTAAATACGTTTTATATATATGCCAAGGTGTATTGAAGAATGAGTGGTATATACGTGTGTAGGTGGAGGATTTGATAGGTGTCTGACTGACTGTATAAGTGAGTGAATAATTGTGTCTTACTGAATGCCTGGGTTAGTGACTAAACTGTGTGAATGCCTGTATCAGTCTGTCTGTTGTTGTGTAAGCTGCTGCATGGGTTGGGGAAGAGCTACGTGAGTGGCTATATGGGTTATTTAATGGTTGAATGAGCATCTGTATGGGTGCCTCAGTGTTTGTGTGGGTGGGTGGGGGGTGGGTGACTTTAGCATACATGTGTGAGTGGGTGATTCACTGGGTGTATGGGTGCATGGTGTATGGGTTTAAGAGTGCATGTGGAAATAGCTGCATGGGTTGGTGAGTGTGTGTATGGGTATGTTGGTGAGGGAGCGGTATATGTGGGAGCAACTATATATGTCAAAGGCAGTATATGTGAGTGTTGGAGTATATAAATGATTATATGTGAGTGATTGTGAGAGTGGCTGTATAAATCAGTATGTGCTTGAGTCAGTGATTGTATAGGAGAGTAAGTATACGTTAGTGTCTGTATGAATAGGTTAGGTAGTGAATGTATAACTGTATAGGTGAGTAAATGGCAGTGAAATTGATTCTTTACATGACTGGTTAGGTGTGTGAATAACTATGGATGAGCGGCATTGTGTGAGTCTGTATAGGTGTATGAGTGCATATGATAGTGCTGTATTGATGAGTGACTGCATGTATGAGTGGCTGTATGGGTGAATGAATGGATGTATGTGTATACCTAGGAATCAGTCAGTGGTTATGTAGTATCTGCTATTGGTTTGCCTATGGTTTAAAAAATTGTAGTCTGTATTTTAGAGTGGGTGTATCAAAGCTTATATTAGTGTGTGAGGAGATACATACAATTATCACATGGATGATGTCATCAGTGATGTCATTTGAGATGTCATCAGTGATGTCACTGACCATGTCATGAGTTATGTAGTATGTGATGTCATCAGCAGTGGATTGCAGGGGCGCGAGTTATGGTTAGCTCTACTAACTATAACAGCTGAATTTCTCTGGTTTTGTATGAATGAAATGTCCAACAAACTAGAACGTCCCTGAAACCTATGATGTTTTTCAGTGAATTTCTAAGGTGTTTTAAATGCTAATTTCTCACTATAACGCCCGTGAAACCTATGGTTTTTTCAGCGAATTTCTAAGGTTTTTTAAATGCTAATTTCCAATTATAATGTTCATTAAACCTATGGTTTTTTCAGTAATTTTGAATTTTTTTGTGTGATATTTTGTAACTTTAATACCTTAAAAATAGTTTTTGTAATTTTTTGTGTTTGTTATTAAAAGTATATAATGTCTTCTGTTTTCTCAAATATTAATATTTATATCTCTTTTTTGTTGAGAAAAAAGTGGAGTCCCGCACCCATCGTGTACCTGTCTCGGTGGGTGTGTGGATTCAAACCGCCATATTGGTGACGTCGTGAAGGATGCGCGTTTCAGCCATCCCACTCCACTCACAGGCAGGGACTACAATGCTACATGTCCCAGGTCTTCCCTGTAGTGATCTGCTGATCACAGATCTCGTTGTCAGCATGCCTCAGCCACTTGCTCACTGCCGGTTTACACCAACACCACACCCATGCAGCACAGGCGTCACAGGACATGTGACCCTGCCAATAAAAAGGGCCAGGCGCACGTGCTCAATGCCATTTCCACTCTCTATCTGGGTGTATCAGTGTGCTTATTATGTTGGTGGCGATGACTTGAGCTACACAGAGTTGGTGGCAGCGGTGGCACTTTGGCCGACACGGGCCTCCCGCAACGTGGCGACGACTTGAGGTGCACAGAGTTGGTGGCAGCTCAGGCATTTTGGCCGACATGCGCCCCCCGTCATGTGGCGATGACTTGAGCTGCACTGAGTTAGTGTCACCAGAGCTGAGCGGGTCTGCAACCTGCGATGATGAGTAGGCCTCAATACATCATCCTGCCAATCAAGACCCAATTTGAATAGTGAGCTCAGCTGGACCGTGTGTACGCCAAAGGCAGCTGGCTGTACAGACATTACTCTTCGATGCGGTGCAGCGGGATGCGCTGGGGGCCAGTGCCGTGGAATCCAGCAATGGCTGAGGAGGTTGCTCTGGCACGTGGTAGGCCCTCATGGAGACACACCGGTTGCGGCAGGTGAGCATTGAGGTCTGGGTGCGCTGGGTCGGGCAATCGTCACTGGGCGGCGGATTGGTCTGGGGACTAGGGTAGGATCCTTGCAAAAGATGTAGGAATCATGCACACTGCCTGAGAAGTTTGCGACAACATTAGTGTACAGGCCCCGGTAGTCAAGTTTTGCCTGCATATAAGAATGCGTGTGGTGTCTGTTGCGGTGATGGTGTACAGTGTCGACGGTGGGCACAAGTAGTACATGTGTGCAGTCAATTACCCCCAACATGTGCAGGAAGCCTGCTATGGCGTTGTTACCTGGCTTGGTCTCCAGCTGTTCCTGTGCAGTGTGCGTGAAATGAAGATGCAGGTGAATGAAGCTGAAACAAACCGTGATACTTACAGGTATGATAAATCCATCATAATGAGACCGTAACAGAAGTTTGTGTGGTTGCAACGTTCCTTTTCTTTCCGATGAAGGTTAACACCACACAAACGTTTGTTACTGTCATTTTGTGCAGGATTGATCATACCAGTAAGCATTCCGGTTTGCCCAAGTGCAATACATTGTACCATATTACGTTTGTGACCATACTAACGCTTGACCATTCTCACCATTTATCCAATAGGTTTCTGAATGTTGAGTATGGGGATTTCCAGGACGATCTGCAGTTATTTGGATCCACAAGTTGCGCTTTTGATATTCCCCATTGGAAATGTCACTCGTTGTTTGATGTTTTTGAGTTGTTAATTTATGCTTTTGTAATAAAGTTCTGTTTTTCCAATACTGTTGACTACTGGACTTTATGACCTGGCACAAACCCCATTTCAGTGACTACAATCTTGGATATGGAGCATAGAGGTATCAAGCAACGGCTGTGGTTGGTTGTGCAGGAATACTACGAATTGGGACAAGCGGGTGGTGCGGATACAGGGTCCCTATGTTGCTTTTTTGGACATGCATGCAAGACGTGTGAGGAAGTTTAATAGGGCTTGCTGTGAGACTCCTCCAACTCTGGCAGTTGTTAGTTAGAAAGTACAAGAGGGTAACAGGTGCAGCACACCCAGCAGCTTTGTCTGTGGAAGGATGTTGATTGTCAGCTGTGTTGGTGCCATCAGCCTGTGGGCAATGTGGCAGTGTGCACCAACTTGAGAATGGGGCGATAATTCTTTTGCCACTTTTGCTGCACTAAAGTTCCGATAACTCAGCGATAAGTCTCCACTGTTGGGTTATAGGTTGACTCTAAAATGAGCCCATGTGTTTATTAGGACTTTGTTGTAGCTCCATGTGAAGCACAAGAAAAAAGATGAAAAAACAAGAAAAGTAGGCAGGGTACAAATACCCTGCCCCCCTAGGCCTGCTCAGGGGATCCCACAAAAATCCCCAGGGCCAGAAATTGATGACTATTTTTTTTTAAAGCGGCTGGGTGCACGAATCAGGATGAAAAAAAAAAAAAAAAGATGGGCGTACTTTAAAGGACTTATCGCCGAGTTATCTGCACTGTAGCGCAGCAAAAGTGGCGGTAACATTATCATCCCATTCTCAGCCTGGTGAAAACTGCCAATTTCGCCAGTTTTCCAGCGATAGCTTCTCCAAAAAAAATCGCCACAAATGAGAGCGACCACTAACACTATGATATGCAGAGTAGGCGTTCCCGTGCAAAAATAACACGAAAACACCACTTCCCGATATTTTAAACGACCAGACAAATCTGCAATACGATCCAAAAACAGGCGATAAGCCGCGTTAGCAGTAAGAAATCAACATCTGCCTTTTACTGGTGTAAAGCTGGACGACTGCCTACAGTATGAAAGGGAGCCCAGCCCAGAACAACATCTGAAGACCAACACATGTCATAGAGCTACGGATCATGCAACTCCGATACCCAAGAAGGCCACAACACCCCCACCAACTTCCCCAGGACCTGCACCCCTACTACCACGAGGCAGCACAGAACAGGACCGCAGACCTTCCCAAAATGGCATGGCCACTCAGCTACACAATAGCTGATTGTTGGGAGATGTGGCAACCAAGTATGTGTGAAGGACGCAAGCCACCCATCAATAACAATGCACACTATGCTAAGTGTAGCGGTGATGTGCTGGACTGACCTCACTATGCAGAGCTCAGACCTCTTCATGTGTACATATACTGTTGGTGCTTGTAGTGTTGTGGTCAGTGGGCGCAACCATCTTACCTCAGGCAGTGGGGAAGATCTTGGTCATGTAGCTGTGCCGTTCCCCCCTGTAAGCGGAAGCGGAGTGGGTTGGTCAACGTACGCCAGTCCAGCATAGGAGTGTGAATAAATAAGCCGGGGCTCTGGGTGTGGTTCAATTCTGGGAAGGCCAACGCGTCTGCCAGAGTGGCAGCCCTCATCCTGCCACAAGGCCACCGCTGTGACCGCCGGCCTCCTTGACACAAGCCCCCTGCGAACCCAGGGCCCAGCACTGCAGTTATGTTTGCACAGACTACTGCCTTCGATGTACACTGTGGACAGCAGGGCTCAAAATTCAGATCGAGTCGCGATTGCAGATGACGCAGTCCAGTAGGCAACAGACATTGCTATGGGCACCACCCTTTATGATAGAATATTTTGTGTATTATTTCACATCTGGTGCCCCTACCTTAGTGCAGCACAAGTCATAGACCCTTTATTATTGAATCTCTGTGTGATCCGATAATTACTGTTCTGTTTCTTGCCAGCACTAACCATTCCCTGAGGTCTGGCTTACACTCACCCCACACGCGTCCAGCACAGACGTCACTGGACATGTGACCCTGAAAATAAAAAGGGGCCAAGTGCACGTGTCCGTACCCAGTTCCACCATCTAGCTAACTGTGTCTGTGTATTCATTATGTATGCATGATGCCCCTGGGCCCTACCACATTACATTGTGCTGTGGACAGCGCATGCAACCATGTTACCTCTGGCAGTGGTGAAGACTTTGGTTGAGTAACTTTGTCTGGGTCATTGTATAAGTACATAGGTAGAGACTGGATCATTAGAGTACTGCAAGGTGAGTGTATAGTGAATTTATAGGTTCTTTGGGATTGGCGGAGTGATTGGATAAGTACATATATTGGTGGAACCTAACCCCCGAGCAGGAGCTTAGCTCTAATTGGCTGCCCTCCATGTGCCAAAAACTGAAATTTGGGCTGTGCATGGCCCTGTATTGCTACAGCTGCAACACTCCACTGAATGTGCAATAAACATTTGTATCCACACAGATATGTCATGTCCATGATCTTTCATGTGTGGAAGTATTGATGAACGCAGGGTCAGTGATTCCCCCTACCTTCCATGTTGGCCATGTTGTGGGACTTGGGTCACAGGGTGACACATTGGTGCTTGCGCCCCGGGTGGCGGCAACACTACAACATAGACACCCACATCAGTTGATTCCTCATACAGCCCAGGACGGAACCACGCCCAGAGCTCTGGAGTCATTGTTCACAGCCTCACACAGGACTGGCATATGCCAGACCAGCCCACTCCGCTTACGCTTACAGGGAGGAACGACAACACTGCATGTCCCAGGTTTTCCCTGTACTGATCTGCTGATCACAGGTCTAGTTGTCAGCATGCCACATGCCCTCATGCCTGGTTTAGATCCACACCACACTCATGCAGCACAGGCGTCACATAACATGTGACCCTGCCAATAAAAAGGGCCGAGCGCATGTGCTGGAGGCCATTTCCATTCTCTCCCATGACTTGAAGTACACAGAGTGGTGACAGCCGAGGCACTTTGCCCGACACGGCCCTTCCGCCACGTGGTGATGACTTGAGTTC
>NW_028242269.1:0-147000 GCF_964263255.1 Lissotriton vulgaris
GCCGGCTTCGATTGTTCGATTGTGTGGTAAATTGTATTCTATCGCCATAAATTGCCCATTTGTACCTGTTCTCGTTTTTTCGTCGCTCTTAGTGCTTTCACTGTTTTTGGCTCCTTGTCACTGCCTGTTCCCTGCCCCTCCCTGCCGCTGCTCCCCTGCGGCCCTACCCACGCTCCCTCCAGCATCTCCGCACCGCTCACCCCCCTACTCGCCACCCCGCTCCCCCCTCCCAGCTGCTCCTCCCTCCCACAAAGGTAGATAAGGCGAGGCTCAGGGGCGAGGAGACGTAACCGGACCTGCCCTGATCAGAGCCGGTCGCTCCTCCCAACCCGTGGCCCACCCCGAGTGTGCCCGGCCTCCTACCTGCTGCCAGAGTGTTCTGCCCCTGCTGGTTTGGCCCCCTGTCCCTGCCTGCCCTCTGTGCCTGCTTCGATTGTTCGATTGTGTGGTAAATTGTATTGTATCACCGTAAATTGCCCGTTTGTACCTGTTCTCGTTTTTTCGTCGCTCTTAGCGCTTTCACTGTTTTTGTCCCGTTGTCACTGCCTGTTCCCTGCCCCTCCCCGCTCCCTGCCGCTGCTCCCCCGCGGCCCACCCACGCTCCCTCCAGCATCTCCGCACCGCTCACCCCCCCCACTCGTCACCCCGCTCCCGCCTCCCAGCTGCTCCTCCCTCGCCCCGCCCCCCCACTCTCCATTTATGGCAGAGTGCATGCGTACGCGCAGCGGGCGCGCCGATTGTGTGCCAAAGGCGCGTCAAAGGCATCCTGCTCAACACCCGCTCCGTCCACAGACATACCGTCGAACTCTGGAACCTCCTTGACTCCACATCTCCAGACGTCGCCTTCCTCACGGAAACATGGATGAACGCCTCCTCAGCACCCGACATTGCCATTGCCATCCCGGACGGATACAAGATCACCCGGAGGGACCGCGTCAACCAGACCGGAGGAGACATCGCCATCGTCCACAAGAACACCATCCGCATCACGACCAACGCCGACGACACCCTCACAACCACCGAACACCTGCACTTCCAGATACACACCGACCCCAATACCACACTCAGAGGCACCCTCATCTACAGACCCCCGGGACCACGCACACAATTCAGCGAAGACATCGCCGACTTCCTCAGCCCGCACGCCCTCCCCTCCGCGGACTACATCCTCCTAGGGGACCTCAACTTCCACCTAGAGAACAAAAACGACCGCAACACCACCACCCTGCTGGAAACCTCGCCAACCTCAGACTCAAGCAACTGGTGACCTCCCCCACCCACTACGCCGGCCACACGCTTGACCCCGTCTTCTCCTCCAGCAAGGACATCTCCTTCAGCCACACCACCGGACTCCACTGGACAGACCACAGCTGCGTCCACTTCAGCTTCAGTAGGACCACCACTCACCACCACCCGCAACAGGTTCCCCGCAGAAGCTGGAACAAGATCACCACCGACCAATTCACCACATCCCTGAACCAGAACCCTCCCGCCAGCTCAACGAACCCCAACCAAGCCGCCAACAACCTTACAAGGTGGATCACCAACTGGGCAGACGACCTCGCTCCTCTGAAGACCCCCCCGCCAGACCCGGCAGCAAGAAAGCATCCTGGTTCACCGACGAACTCAAGAGCTCCAAGAAGAACTGCCGGCCCTCGAGAAAGCCTGGTGCAGAGACCCGACTACAGACAACATGACCACCCTCAAGAAGGCCACCCGAAAACACCACCAGCTGATCCACACCACCAAGAAAACTGCATTCAAGGAACAACTGGACAACAACGCCCACAACAGCAAGGAACTCTTCAACATCGTCAAAGAGCTCTCGAACCCCAGCGCTGGAAACAACCACATCACTCCCTCGCAAGACCTCTGCAACTCGCTCGCCTCGTTCTTCCAGAGCAAGATCGCAGACATACACAACAGTTTCAGCACTCAGCCGACGCACCCTATGACCGAACCAACGCCCCCACCACCACCCTGCGCGCCTGGACCCCGGTCAACACCGAAAACACCATCCGCACGATGAACTCCATCCACTCTGGATCACCAACGGACCCCTGCCCTCACCACGTCTTCAACAAGGCCGACTCCGTCATCGCACCCCACCTCCGGGACTTCATCAACGTCTCCTTCGACACCACCACCTTCCCAGAGAGCTGGAAAAACGCCGAACTCAGCGCCCTACTGAAGAAACCATCAGCGGACCCTACCGACCTCAAGAACTACTGACCCATCTCGCTCCTTCCTTTTCCTGCCAAAGTCATCGAGAAGACAGTCAACAGACAGCTGGCCGCTGTCCTCGAGACAAACGGATCCCTCAACCACTCACAGTCTGGCTTCCGGGCCAACCACAGCACTGAGACCGCCCTCATCGCAGCCACTGACGACATCCGAGCCCTGCTCGACAACGGGGAAACAGCGGCCCTCATCCTCCTGGACCTCTCCGCAGCGTTCAACACGGTCTGCCACCGCACCCTAGTGCAGCGCCTGAACAACATTGGAATCCAGGAGAAGGCACCGGAGTGGATCGCCTCCTTCCTCGCCGGAAGAACCCAGAGAGTCCGCCTCCCTCCCCCCGTTCAGATCCGAGGCCACCTAAGTCATCTGCAGCGTACCACAAGGATCTTCCCTCAGCCCCACGCTGTTCAACATCTACATGAGCCCCCTCGCGGCCATCGCTCGCCAACACAACCTCAACATCATCTCCTGCGCCGATGACACCCAGCTGATCCTCTCCCTCATCAACGACCCCGCAACCGCCAGAAACAACCTACACGAAGGGATGAAAGACGTAGCCGAGTGGATGACGAACACCGCCTGAAACTGAACTCAAATAAGACGGAAGTCATCATCCTGGGATCATCACTCTCCGCCTGGGACGACTCTTGGTGGCCCCCTGTCCTGGGCAATGCACCCAAACCAACGGACCACGCACGCAACCTGGGCTTCATCCTGGACTCCTCCCTCTCGATGACCAGACAAGAATACGCCATCTCCTCGTCATGCTTCAACATCCTACGCATGCTACGTAAGATCTTCCGGTGGATCCCCACCGAAACCAGGAAGACGGTCACCCAGGCCCTTGTCACTAGCCGACTGGACTACGGCAACTCCCTCTACACCGGAACCACAGCCAAACTACAGAAAAGACTCCAGCGCATCCAGAACGCCTCAGCACGACTCATCATGGACATCCCCCGACACAGCCACATCACTGGACACCTGAGAGACCTGCACTGGCTCCCCGTCAGCAAGAGAATCACGTTCCGACTCCTCACCCACGCACACAAAGCTCTCCACAACCAAGGCCCCAGATACCTCAACGACCGCCTGACCTTCTACCCTCCCACCCGCCAGCTACGATCGACCAACCACGCCCTCGCCGCCGTTCCCCGCATCCGAAGAGCCACAACGGGAGGAAGATCCTTCTCCTACCTGGCTGCCAAGACGTGGAACTCCCTCCCCATCCACCTCCGCCTGACCCAGGACCACCTCTCCTTCAGGAAGCAACTCAAGACCTGGCTGTTCGAGCAGTAGAGGACCCCCCTCCCCCAAGCGCCTTTAGACCCTCCGGGTGAGTAGCACGCTATGCAAATTCTTTGATTACGGCCACCCGGGTCCCGCATAGGGCACCCAGTAATATTATGTACCTTCCCTCTGGGTGTGTGTGGTATTCGCTCTCTTTTCAGTCTAGTACCCACCCATCCTGCACCGCCACCCCCTGAGAGTAATTAGAATAGATGGAGGATAGACATGTCCCCCACGTCTGTGTTGTAACCTAGTAGATGCTGTGGTGTTCAGGTGCGTCTCTTGCAGCAGACACACATCAATATGATGTCTTACTAGATAAGAGTGAACCAGGCGTGTCTTTCTATGATCGTTTAAGCCACGAATGTTCCATGTTAAAAAACCTAGACTTAGACGTGAGGCCCGTGAGCACCTTACCCCCTGAAGACAAGTTGGTGCACCGGTTTTACTACATTTGCCTTGATGCCAACTATACATGTACATTGAAGGTTTATGGAATCTGGACCTCAGTGTACAAATAAAGGTGTGCTGGGCTGTGGAACATGTAACTAACTACCAACATAACAATCCTCATCCTTCTTCCTCCGCCCACCCACTCCAACCCCCCCAAACAGGTTGTGTGAAACTCTCCCACTCTAACATTCTCTAAGATGAGTTGTACCCCAATTAGGGCAAACCAACAGGTGGGAAATCTCCCTGGGGGCGGGGTGTCACCGGCATACACCCCCGCAGAAAGCAGGGTGCCAAGAGTAAATCAGAGGGTCAAATCACTGTGAAATAGCAAAGCACACAGTTACCCTGACCGCCCGCCATAGACCTAGTGCAAACTACATGTGAAACCTCAACAATAAGAACAGTGCTGTACCTTACCGAATTAAAAAACAGATAAACACTTCTTGAGACCTAGATAGACCCTGTCCAAGTTATTCGTTATTACTCAGCCTGTCACTAGATGCATCCTCGGCCCTTGCGCCTTGCAAATGCTTCTTCTTACCCCCCGGTGAACAGTCACAATATCGAATTTTTAATATCGAATTGCCAAAATATCTAGTTTTAAATATCGAGTGGACATAATATCGAGTCACAAAATTATAGTGGTAAAGAATAGCGAATGTCAGGTAAGAAATATTGATTTTCATGATATCAAAGTTAGTTATATCGACAGTCATAATATAGTTGCTAAAAATATCGATTTTATATAGTGTTTTAAGTGTTAGTATATGTGTTAAAAGTATGTATTATTTTTGTAATGTATGTTTGCATTTTGGTAAAGTAATTAATTTATGTTATTTAATTTCTCCATAATTTAATTCCGTAGCGGGTTGTGGGTTTATAGGGGAGTAGGTGGGAAAACCTGGATTTTTAATCTTCCAGATGAGTACGATTTGACAGCCATTTAACTCTAACCCGCAATTGTTTGCACTTTGTTCTATTAGAGCCAAGATGCTCCTTCCGGAGCGATAGCTGCGCTCTACAAATAACCAATACAAAATACAAAGTAATTTAATTATTGAAATTAAATATACATTTCTAGGAATTATTAATTCTTTTTAATTTAATTTAGCGTTTTAGTTCTGTAGTGGGTTGTGGGTTTATAGGGGGATAGGGTGGGAAGTAATTTAATTGTAATTAAGTAATAATTTATATTTATTTATTGGTATTGATAAATATTTTATTGTTAATTAATTATTAATTGGTAATTCATTTGTGTTAATCGGTAAATAATTTTTATTAATTGCTTATTATATATATTAATTGATTAATTGATAATTATATTACTTGTATTAATTTATTATTTGGAGCGGGTTGTGGGTTTATAAGGGAATAGCGTGGGAAGTAATTTAATTGCAATTAAGTAATTTTTTTATTTTATTTATTGGTATGGATAATTAATGTATTGTTAATTATCAATTGTTAATTAATTTGTATTAATTGGTAATTCATTTTTATTAATTGATAATTATATTAATAGTACTGATTTATTATTCAGAGTGGGTTGTGGGTTTATAGGGGAATAGGGTGGGAAGTAATTTAATTGTAATTAAGTAATTATTGAAATCATGTTTGTGTATTGATAATTAATTTACTGTTAATTATTAATTGGCAAATCGTTTTTATTACTTATTATTTTTGGTATTGAACATTAATTTGCTGTCAATTAATTATTAATAGGTAATTAATTGTTTATAAATAACATTTATTGATATTTATAATATTTTTAATTATCACACAATTTGTAATTGGTAATTATTTATTAATACATTTTATTGGTATTGATAATTAATTTATATATATTTATTTATTAGATCATTACTTTGCCTACTGTTGCAATCACTGGATAGGGAATAGTACTTTTTACCCTCCTGTTATCCAACACTTTCCCTACTGTTACACTCTCTGGAGTAGGAATAGTAATTTTTACCCCTAAGCTATCCAACGCTTTCCCTACTGTTGCACTCACTGGAGTGGGAATAGTAATTGTTACCCCTACGTTATCCAACACTTTTCCTACTGTTGCACTCTCTGGAGTGGGAATAGTAATTTTTACCCCTATGCTATCCAATACTTTCCCTACTTTTGCACTCTCTGGAGTGGGAATAGTAATATTTACCCCTACGTTATCCAACACTTTTCCTACTGTTGCACTCACTGGAGTGGGAATAGAAATTTGTACCTATCCGCTATTCAACGCTTTCCCTACTGTTGCACTCACTGGAGTGGGAATAGTCATTTCTACCCTCCCGCTAGCCAGCGCTTTCCCTACTGTTGCACTCAATAGAGTGGGAATAGTAATTTTTACGCTCCCGCTATCCAACGCTTTCCCTACTGTTGCACTCACTGGGGTGGGAATAGTGATTTTTACCCTCCTGCTATCCTAATCTAAAAATACTGAATATGTTTTAATATTATTAAGGTAATATATATGTATTAAAAAGAAAAGTGCATATTTAAAAAAAATTACATTAATTATTTATTAATTTTAAAGTTATTTAAGTATTTGTAAGTATCTTTTACTTAATTATATTTATTGTTTCATTATTTTACATTACTTTTAAGACATTTTAAAATTTTTATAATTTAACAAACTATATTCTTTACAACAATATTTTGGATTCGATATTTTTGTACTTACCTGTTTGTAGATAGGAATTCGATATTCTGGTAGTTGATATTTTGTCACCGATATTTTTGTAGGTCAGTGATTCTTACCCCCCACATATTTCGAAAACTTTAGCGTAAATTTAGCATCTGTAAAAAAATGTGCTGTGCCCTCATACAACACCTTTAGCTTGGCTGGATACAACAGCACATAAGGGATCTGGGCCGGTAGCAGAAATCTTCTTGCAGGAAGGAATTCCCAGCGTGCAGCCTGCACCGCCGGCGTGAAGTCTGTATAGAATGAGATTGTTTTTCCTTGATGGGGTATGGACCCTCGCTCCATTGCAAACCATAAAATAAGATCTTGGTCCTTATTCGGGCCAATATTGGCCTGGGTGTGGCACCATGAAGAATCCTGGGACCCAGAGTGCGGTGAGCCCGCTCGACCGATAACACTGCAGACAGGTCAGGATCGAACAGTTCCTGTAGCAAATCATCAACGTAGCTCTCCATTTTAGATATAGCAGTAGTCTCCGGAATTCCTGTGATCCTTAGGTTGTTCAGACGGGAACTTGCTTCCAAATCCTCGTTTTTTAGCTCGGAGCTGACACAGTACTTTATCCATGTTCAGGAGCTGTTCTTTAGTTTTGACCTGGAATTCATGGCAGTCCGAATTGCGATTTTCCAGCACATCCAGCCGTGTCTCATGTGCTCCCACCTGCTTTTTAACCTTGTCTAGTTGAGTAATGAGTACGTCCAACTTAGCATCCATCGTGCAGAGGCTGGAGAGCATTTCCAGCAAGAAATGAAGCCAGTGTCTGGGTTCAGGGACCTGTCTTGTGTGTGGGCTATCTACCAGCAGTGTGTGGGTGTAGCCGTTCAGAAAGAAAATAATTTTTCTTTCTTGTTATCCCCTCACTCACCGGAGTTTCAACAATTCAAAAAAGACTGGTCATTAATATCATGGCACTGCACCAGGGACTGGCTGGTCCTGATTATAAAAACAGCGGCTCGCCTATCCGAAACACTAAAGGAAGAAATACAGACATTGGAGGTCCATCTAAAGACGTACATAGCTCCAGCTGAGCTTAAAAAAAGATTAGACGAGTTGAAAAAAACAATGACTGAATTTGAGATCAGTCTAAAAGATTCCAAATACACGAAATTGGATAAAGACAAGAAGAATTTTTCACATGAAACAGTCTATCCATACATACGAGACGACTACAAACCAAGCAACAGAAACCCTGGATACAATACAGATAGCGATGGATCCGATAGTGGTTCTGAATCTGCAAACTCGCCGAAAGTTTATAATTACCCTCCAAATAGGAAACAAAGGAGAGGTAGAGGGAATGCAGGAAGATATCGAGGGAATCAACCACAAATGTGGCCTTCCTACCAGCCACCTTTCGGCCCTCCACCACCATTCTTCTATGGTCCGCAACAGTTTCCGCCAATGTACCCCCAACAACCATTCCAGAATTGGAATAGCAACCAAAGTAACCAATCTCGCCCTTTTTTAGGAAGAGGCCAAACGACTCAGAAGCGAAAAACAAAACCGGCCAGCAGGTGCAATGGGCAGAACCCGTGGAAGTTTCGAAACGTCACACACGGAGCAAGGGGCCACCAGAACCATCAACGAGCAACCCCCAGATCTAGTAGTAAATCTATCAACTCTAACACTGACCGAAATCCAGAAACAAGTACTAAACAAAGGACTAGGCTTCATACCCACACCAACTACGGACAAATTCAGACTATGTGCAGAGCTAAAAGAGTTTCTGAGAAAATTAAAACTGCAGGTCTTCTTCAAAGAAAATGAACAAACACAAACCTCAAACTCGGACACTGGACTGAAGAGGAAATCAACTTTTGTTCCACCACCTCAAAACCTACCAGTCGAATTACTGGCCTTCGAAAAAGCCGTGATGAAGGAAGTAAGGGAATTGGATCCAAACACCATAAGAGTCTTCAAGAACACAAGCAACTTGGAGTTCGAAGCGATCCGGGAACTATCAAATAACAACGCAATAACCATAAAACCGGCGGACAAGGGAGGAGCAATAGTCCTACAAGACACCGAAAAATACAGACAGGAATGTCTCCGACTCCTGGCCGATACAAGGAACTATATCATCATTAAAGAAGATCCCACAGAGAGAATAAGAATCAGTATAGCACACCTGATTGAGGAAAGTCTGGTGAATGACTGGATGGATAAGAAAGAATCCGAATTCCTAGTCAACACTAAACCAGTCATCCCCTACTTCTACACAATCCCGAAGATCCATAAACGCATGGATGACCCTCCAGGAAGGCCAATAGTCTCTGGTATAGGGTCTGTGCTGGAACCGGTATCAAGATATGCGGACGCCTTTCTCCGTCCCATTGTTCAGAAAACAGACACTTATCTGAAAGACACTAAGGACGTACTATGCCTTTTGAAGGAAACACCTTTTGACCCCACATCTAGCATTTTGATAAGTCTAGATGTGGAGAGTCTTTACATGAGCTTACCGCACAAAGAAACATTGGAAATGTTGGAGGAAGTTCTGTTTGAGGAGGAGTGGACGTATCACGCACCCAGACATGTGGTATTGGAATGCTGCAGGCTAGCTCTCACAGAAAATTTCTTCCGTTTTGAAGAAACCCTTTATCGCCAACAACATGGGACCAGCATGGGCAGCACCTTTGCGCCGAGCATAGCGGGACTATATGTCCATCAACTAGAGAAAAAGAAAATTCTAACTGCTACCAACCCCCACATGGACCACATAAAGCTATGGAAACGTTATATCGACGACATTTTGTTGATATGGAACGGCAATGAGGAAGAGGCATTGGTTTTCTGCGAGTGGCTAAATGATCAAGATCCATTCTTAAAATTTACTAACACCATGAGCAGGAGCCATCTGGTGTTTCTGGATCTGAATATTTGGGCAAGAGACGGACTGTTGATAACTACAACACATCACAAACCAACCTCCAGAAATTGTCTCCTCACCTTTAACAGCTTCCATCCAAGACACCTAAAACAAAACCTCCCCGTCGGACAATTCCTCCGACTAAGAAGAAATTGCTCTTACAAATCAGATTATCTATCTCAAGCAGAGGAATTAAGCACAAAAGTACAACAAAGGAACTATCCAAAGAAAATGGTACAAAAAGCATGTAAGAGAGCGAGCAACAACAACAGAGAGGCTCTCCTGGAACCGAAAACAGCACAACCTTCAAACAGTGAAAGACCAATCTGCATCACGACTTTCGATAAAGTGTCTGATCAAGTGAGCAAGATCGTGAAGAAACACTGGACAATACTGAATAGTGGAGAACTAAACATCCCTAAACCGATGTTCAGCCACAGAAGAGGAAGAAATCTGAAGGACTATTTGGTACACACAAGACCAAAACCAACAGAAAACACAAACAGACTACAACCGCTTCCGAACGGACACTACCCGTGTAACAACTGTAGCGTATGTCATCTAACCTCAGTAACCAAAAAAATCACTTTTAACAACAACACCACATGGCAACTCAGAGAATTCTCCAACTGCAACACAAGCGGAGTGGTATATTTGATCACATGCACATGCAACCTACACTATGTTGGCATGACAACAAGAAAAGTAAGCACCAGGATTGTGGAGCACAGAAGCAATATACGCTGCAAGAAGTCAACAACGCGAATGACCAACCACTTCATCGAGAGGAATCACACCCCGAACGATTTGAAATGGGTTGTCTTGGAATGTGTAAAAAACAGAGAAAATCTTGAGAAAGTCCTCCACGAACGTGAACAGCGCTGGGTTTTCAAACTTCAGACGGATACCAGAGGATTGAACGATGACATACCATGGGGTGTCTTAAATAGATGACATTACTAAGCCATTTAATCCAGAACCAGATCCCACACGAAACTGTAAAAATCCCCATGTAAACAATGTACTCTTGTGACTAGGCCTATTGAAGAATAGGAATAGTAAAAAGACCCAAACTAGGTCAATTTACATCCTCCAAAGATGGCCGCTACAACATTCTAGTCTCTTAAAACCGGAAGTCAATACCTATAAAACCCGGACCCACGGACCATTCCTTAAGATGCGGTCCAAGGGGAAGCAGCTAGGTAATACTATGCGGCATTGCTGATCAGGAAGTAAGTTTTATCCATCCAGACCTAAGAACTCTTTCTTGAGCACATGAGAAATGTACTCTGAAGAATAGAAACTTTTGAATACTAACTCTGTTTTTCACAACTTTAATAACTTTTTAGCATTGTTTCCACCGAGGCAATACCGCCCCCCTATGAGACCATGATGTGCCATTTTGCACCAACAAATGTAATTATTGGCAAGACTTTCTCTCCCTTTGTGTGTCTGATCTGTGTATTCACTGTTATCTGTATAGTCACTTTTTGTATGTCTGTCACGATTTTTCACGGTAGTTTCACTTCCAGTGTCAATCGCCGACAGACAACAGACTCCAAAGCATGCACGTCCCTGTATGGCAAAAACTTACACCATATAAACCACGTGCATGAATGAACGTGCATGGACAATTGCACGTTTTGAAGGACTAAAAGACCCCGATCTCGGCTGAGAAAGGGGCGAGGTAGTTTTTAACATTTTTCTGTTCATATCTTTTGCAGGTTCACCATTGAACGAAACCAACGCGTGTACCAAGTTGTAACAGCGTCAATCACTGTAAATATTTTGTTGCACTAATTCAATCTTTGAATCCTGAATCTAGGTTTTTTTAGGAGTGGTATTATACAGGGCTGGTCCCTGTATGGTCCTGACGAAACGCTAGGGGTAGCGTGAAACATGTTGACCAGTTACTGAACCAACCCACATCACAGGTTGGTCTACAGTACAAACCCCACTTTTAACATACCAGTCTAGGAGCAGAATAAAACATTGAGGCCCACTAGCACGGTATTTTTAACACTCACACACACATCCACTCCACTTACTCTCACCACACATAGTCCTTCACTTAACAGTGCTCCTTCGTAGTTCGAGAGTCGCAGCACGCCCCTTTTCGTAGAGAACTGGGATGACCCCGATGATGAAGCATGTCACCGTGAGGAAACTCCGGTGAGTGAGGGGATAACAAGAAAGAAAAATTCTTTTCTTTCTGAACGGCTACACCCACACACTGCTGGTAGATAGCCCACACACAAGACAGGTCCCTGAACCCAGACACTGGCTTCATTTCTTGCAACTATACTCAGGAGGACGACCTGGTCTGTAGTAACCTCCTTTTCCCTCTACTCTGGTGCGGTTTAAGCAGCCTCTGGCTGCGGGATTATAACCTACTCCTGGACAGGTTCCTGATACCTGGTCCCACAGAGCAGTGAAACACACCTTTCCTGGACACACTCTAGAGAGAAGACTACCCTGTTTTTACAAAAATGGCAGAGATCACCGGCCTCTCATTTTCAGAGGAGGAGATCGAGAGAGTTATGGCCTCCATCTTACCACACACCGGGGCGCCTAATAAAAAAAGTGGGGATTCCAACCAAGATTGGGATGAACTAACAGAACTTAAGAGACTACAAATCAAGACCCTAATACATGGCGTAATGATGGCAGAATACCTTAAAGTCAGCACTGCACCAAGAGGCCTAATAGTCCGTAATGAACCCTTCATCTTCCAAAACGACAAACAATTCAAAAAAGACTGGTCATTAATATCATGGCACTGCACCAGGGACTGGCTGGTCCTGATTATAAAAACAGCAGCTCGCCTATCCGAAACACTAAAGGAAGAAATACAGACATTGGAGGTCCATCTAAAGACGTACATAGCTCCAGCTGAGCTTAAAAAAAGATTAGACGAGTTGAACAAAACAATGACTGAATTTGAGATCAGTCTAAAAGATTCCAAATACACGAAATTGGATAAAGACAAGAAGAATTTTTCACATGAAACAGTCTATCCATACATACGAGACGACTACAAACCAAGCAACAGAAACCCTGGATACAATACAGATAGCGATGGATCCGATAGTGGTTCTGAATCTGCAAACTCGCCGAAAGTTTATAATTACCCTCCAAATAGGAAACAAAGGAGAGGTAGAGGGAATGCAGGAAGATATCGAGGGAATCAACCACAAATGTGGCCTTCCTACCAGCCACCTTTCGGCCCTCCACCACCATTCTTCTATGGTCCGCAACAGTTTCCGCCAATGTACCCCCAACAACCATTCCAGAATTGGAATAGCAACCAAAGTAACCAATCTCGCCCTTTTTTAGGAAGAGGCCAAACGACTCAGAGAGCGAAAAACAAAACCGGCCAGCAGGTGCAATGGGCAGAACCCGTGGAAGTTTCGAAACGTCACACACGGAGCAAGGGGCCACCAGAACCATCAACGAGCAACCCCCAGATCTAGTAGTAAATCTATCAACTCTAACACTGACCGAAATCCAGAAACAAGTACTAAACAAAGGACTAGGCTTCATACCCACACCAACTACGGACAAATTCAGACTATGTGCAGAGCTAAAAGAGTTTCTGAGAAAATTAAAACTGCAGGTCTTCTTCAAAGACAATGAACAAACACAAACCTCAAACTCGGACACTGGACTGAAGAGGAAATCAACTTTTGTTCCACCACCTCAAAACCTACCAGTCGAATTACTGGCCTTCGAAAAAGCCGTGATGAAGGAAGTAAGGGAATTGGATCCAAACACCATAAGAGTCTTCAAGAACACAAGCAACTTGGAGTTCGAAGCGATCCGGGAACTATCAAATAACAACGCAATAACCATAAAACCGGCGGACAAGGGAGGAGCAATAGTCCTACAAGACACCGAAAAATACAGACAGGAATGTCTCCGACTCCTGGCCGATACAAGGAACTATATCATCATTAAAGAAGATCCCACAGAAAGAATAAGAATCAGTATAGCACACCTGATTGAGGAAAGTCTGGTGAATGACTGGATGGATAAGAAAGAATCCGAATTCCTAGTCAACACTAAACCAGTCATCCCATACTTCTACACAATCCCGAAGATCCATAAACGCATGGATGACCCTCCAGGAAGGCCAATAGTCTCTGGTATAGGGTCTGTGCTGGAACCGGTATCAAGATATGCGGACGCCTTTCTCCGTCCCATTGTTCAGAAAACAGACACTTATCTGAAAGACACTAAGGACGTACTATGCCTTTTGAAGGAAACACCTTTTGACCCCACATCTAGCATTTTGATAAGTCTAGATGTGGAGAGTCTTTACACGAGCTTACCGCACAAAGAAACATTGGAAATCTTGGAGGAAGTTCTGTTTGAGGAGGAGTGGACGTATCACGCACCCAGACATGTGGTATTGGAATGCTGCAGGCTAGCTCTCACAGAAAATTTCTTCCGTTTTGAAGAAACCCTTTATCGCCAACAACATGGGACCAGCATGGGCAGCACCTTTGCGCCGAGCATAGCGGGACTATATGTCCATCAACTAGAGAAAAAGAAAATTCTAACTGCTACCAACCCCCACATGGACCACATAAAGCTATGGAAACGTTATATCGACGACATTTTGTTGATATGGAACGGCAATGAGGAAGAGGCATTGGTTTTCTGCGAGTGGCTAAATGATCAAGATCCATTCTTAAAATTTACTAACACCATGAGCAGGAGCCATCTGGTGTTTCTGGATCTGAATATTTGGGCAAGAGACGGACTGTTGATAACTACATCACATCACAAACCAACCTCCATAAATTGTCTCCTCACCTTTAACAGCTTCCATCCAAGACACCTAAAACAAAACCTCCCCTTCGGACAATTCCTCCGACTAAGAAGAAATTGCTCTTACAAATCAGATTATCTATCTCAAGCAGAGGAATTAAGCACAAAACTACAACAAAGGAACTATCCGAAGAAAATGGTACAAAAAGCATGTAAGAGAGCGAGCAACAACAACAGAGAGGCTCTCCTGGAACCGAAAACAGCACAACCTTCAAACAGTGACAGACCAATCTGCATCACGACTTTCGATAAAGTGTCTGATCAAGTGAGCAAGATCGTGAAGAAACACTGGACAATACTGAATAGTGGAGAACTAAACACCCCTAAACCGATGTTCAGCCACAGAAGAGGAAGAAATCTGAAGGACTATTTGGTACACACAAGATCAAAACCAACAGAAAACACAAACAGACTACAACCGCTTCCGAACGGACACTACCCGTGTAACAACTGTAGCGTATGTCATCTAACCTCAGTAACCAAAAAAATCACTTTTAACAACACCACCACATGGCAACTCAGAGAATTCTCCAACTGCAACACAAGCGGAGTGGTATATTTGATCACATGCACATGCAACCTACACTATGTTGGCATGACAACAAGAAAAGTAAGCACCAGGATTGTGGAGCACAGAAGCAATATACGCTGCAAGAAGTCAACAACGCGAATGACCAACCACTTCATCGAGAGGAATCACACCCCGAACGATTTGAAATGGGTTGTCTTGGAATGTGTAAAAAACAGAGAAAATCTTGAGAAAGTCCTCCACGAACGTGAACAGCGCTGGGTTTTCAAACTTCAGACGGATACCAGAGGATTGAACGATGACATACCATGGGGTGTCTTAAATAGATGACATTACTAAGCCATTTAATCCAGAACCAGATCCCACACGAAACTGTAAAAATCCCCATGTAAACAATGTACTCTTGTGACTAGGCCTATTGAAGAATAGGAATAGTAAAACGACCCAAACTAGGTCAATTTACATCCTCCAAAGATGGCCGCTACAACATTCTAGTCTCTTAAAACCGGAAGTCAATACCTATAAAACCCGGACCCACGGACCATTCCTTAAGATGCGGTCCAAGGGGAAGCAGCTAGGTAATACTATGCGGCATTGCTGATCAGGAAGTAAGTTTTATCCATCCAGACCTAAGAACTCTTTCTTGAGCACATGAGAAATGTACTCTGAAGAATAGAAACTTTTGAATACTAACTCTGTTTTTCACAACTTTAATAACTTTTTAGCATTGTTTCCACCGAGGCGATACCGCCCCCCTATGAGACCATGATGTGCCATTTTGCACCAACAAATGTAATTATTGGCAAGACTTTCTCTCCCTTTGTGTGTCTGATCTGTGTATTCACTGTTATCTGTATAGTCACTTTTTGTATGTCTGTCACGATTTTTCACGGTAGTTTCACTTCCAGTGTCAATCGCCGACAGACAACAGACTCCAAAGCATGCACGTCCCTGTATGGCAAAAACTTACACCATATAAACCACGTGCATGAATGAACGTGCATGGACAATTGCACGTTTTGAAGGACTAAAAGACCCCGATCTCGGCTGAGAAAGGGGCGAGGTAGTTTTTAACATTTTTCTGTTCATATCTTTTGCAGGTTCACCATTGAACGAAACCAACGCGTGTACCAAGTTGGAACAGCGTCAATCACTGTAAATATTTTGTTGCACTAATTCAATCTTTGAATCCTGAATCTAGGTTTTTTAGGAGTGGTATTATACAGGGCTGGTCCCTGTATGGTCCTGACGAAACGCTAGGGGTAGCGTGAAACATGTTGACCAGTTACTGAACCAACCCACATCACAGGTTGGTCTACAGTACAAACCTCACTTTTAACATACCGGTCTTTTTTTACTTTTTTGCAATGCCTTGATGTTTTACCCCACCATGTGCCTGGTCTACAATTATGTATACACCTCAGACTGGTATACACTGTGCTCTATTCCCTGTTACCCAAGCAACAGCAACAGAGCATAAAGCACTTTCACCATGTTTTTTTACGAATGTAACTGATCCCCAGTGTGCAATAATGTGAGAGGTGAAAAGACTCAAACAATTTTGGATCCGTCCCTGGAAACATTTTAAAACAACTCTATTCACAGAAAATTGCACGAATCATGTCTTTGTTCATCCACAGGCCCTAATAAGAGGTTCCATAGGATAGTGGGATAATTGCCTGTATTTCTCCTCATTATCCCTTCAGCAAATAATTTCACATCAGTCTTGAAGGCTTTAGATTTCTGCACAATTAAGATGTCAACATACATATTTCCGAAATGTGCATTAAATATAAACACTCTGTTTTATTCGTTCACTCCCCCTGCCCCATTATAAAAAAGTATCACGTTACCAAAGGGTTTTCAGAGCGTGAACTATTTGATCAAGTATACACGCATAACTTTTAAATAAATAAGATGTGAATGTAGCTAACGTGAAACAAAGGGGTCAAATTTAAAGACTGTATTATGTCAATTTCCTCCAGGCATTTTGGTGAATCGACATTCACAAAAAGGCTTCATTCTTAATATTAATGCTAAAATCGACGACGCTCCAAAATAAATAATTTAATTCCCGAAGTGGTGAGCAGATTTAACAATTGAAGCGTCTGGTTTAGAAATGATTTCCTCTTTTGTCATGTAAAAATGTGTGTGTTAAGCCCAAAAAAAAAAATGCATGAAAATAATACTCGCTGAACACGACTTTTGTTTCTGTTGAAGAGTTGTATAAAAACAGAAGAGGAGAAATCTAATCTCTAAATCCGTTTTTTTTTTGGCCATAACCTAATTCTGTCGTCTTTCAGCACCTCATGCTCACAATTATTACTTGGAGTGAGTACTAGTGAATTTACCAATCATTTTGTAAAAATCACTGCATTTGGTGCAATACTTTTTCATGCAATTTCAAGTGGTCCCCTCCCTTAGTATCTGTTTTTCACAAAGCATCAATATATCACTCTGCATAGCTTGTGCAGTAAGCACAAGATTTACTTTAGGAACAACAAATAAACAGAAGGCATGCAGCGTTAGTAATTTAAAAATAAATAAGAATTCGATCTGTATAGCTTGAACAAATAAACAGAAGGCAAACACTTTCTACAATCTGTGGATGATTGGATTTGCAAATAACTGTGAAATGAAAGCAATCTGTTTTCCAAGTAATGAAGTTCGGCCTGGTAACAGCGAGTTGTAATATCAGGGAATTCCATAATCAAGGATACAGACACACACACAGACACACCCACCCACACACACACACACACACGCACACACGCACACACGCACACACACACACACACACACACACACACACACACACTCTCTCGCTCTTGATAACCTCTAATAATGGATTTTTTGTCTTTACAGTGGATTTATCTGTTTTGCTAAAAATAACAACTACTCATATACCAGATGTCATTAATTATTAACAAAAGTATTGTATGTAGACCCTTTAATAATATATAGAACTATAGCTGGGCTATGTCAATTAAGCATTTTCCACTGCGCGGACTACACAATATTGATACTTATTCAATCTATCATTTTGCCTTGTATATGCCTCCCCGTGAACACCGTGTTTAGCAGATCCCTGGGATCAGATGTGCAGGAAGAGAAGGCTACAGGTGGGACATAGTGAAATGGCTTTGCTCGTAACCACTCTTCCTCAACTCCTAACCCTTACTTTTATTCAACAAGAAATTAAAAGCCAATAGGTCACACCTGTTACACCTATTGGCTTTGCCATTTTTTTTATATAGATGTCACTGTGCACAGGTGTGGAAGACAATTCTAAATACATTTTACTATGTTATAAGAAAGTTCATTCAAAGATAGCTGTTGCCGATGCATGCACGTTGGTGGCCGCAGCAATCTTTGAATGGATTCAATTAAAGCATAAGAAAATACATTCAGGGATGCCTGACGCACACATGTGTGCATGCACACACATGCTCGCACAGACAGCCATCTTGGAATGGTCAAAAAACATTGACACAGTGGTGGGTGGAGTATAGTGTTGAATTGGACCCGGGGCCAATATTTGCTGGGGAAAGGTTTTTTTTTAAGGAGAAGGAGGGTTGGGGAAGGAGAAGGTTCAGGGAGACTCGAATGCACTTCAAGGTCTGATGTCAGAAGTGGAAAGAGACACAAATTCCAGTCAAAACGAAGTGAGACTAAATGCTACTAGATAGGACACACAGAAATGGCGAGGAAAGACGTTGAATCAGAAGCAGCGAGAAATCTATCCATTCATGGATAAGGAGCTGACTCAAAGCCTTTTGTACAATTTGTATAGTTCACAAATAGACATTCAATAACAAACAGCTAAAGCTCTCTTCCTAAGAGACTGTCATGCTAACAGAGCATCTGTCAGCACAGAGGACATGTATGTCCCTCCCTGGTTCTGCATTGACTTTGCAAGAGTGGACATATTAGCTAACACTGCCTGATCTCACCCTCTGTCGCTCAATCTTATGAGATCCAATGGAGGCGGGAGAGGACAGGTAAAAACTGGTCCTGTCATCTACCATTCCACTATCTTCTTTTGGTCTTTGGAGTACAGGAGGAAATGGCAGGCCAGCTTTCACTCTTCCAACCCTTCCCTAGAGTCTGAGATCAAGGGTAAAGTGGAAAGAAACTGGGGAAGCAGCTGCTGCCGCGCATCATCTTATCAGAACAGAAAGCAATTTTTATTTTTCTCTGTTGTAATGTCCCAGCAGTCTAAATGTGTGGTGTAGAAATGATTTACACTTATGAAAAGACTTAGGAGTGTTTCTCAAAAACACCCATTTGCATAAAAATAAGCACCCACTAAACATGTCCCTACAGGAAAAGGGCTGGAAAGGGAATGCTGAAGGTAGCCATTAAATAATGTTTATTGTGTCTCTATGCCTAGTATCACAGTCATTGGATGGACTGATATAACTATAACCAGAGCTTACTTTGTAAAAAAGTAAGTGCTTGGGCCCAAAGTTTTGTTCAGAAGCCCACAGGTGGTGCTATTGAATGTTGGTGTTCTGAATACCAAGACTGCAAAGACTTGATCCCACCTCATGCCTTTTTAATTCATTACCAGACATTGCCTTCCTCTTTATCTCACTCCTGAATGTTCTTTTTCAGTTTTGTTTTCTTCCTTTGTCACCGTTTTTCTGTCTTTCTCGTCCTCCTTCTTATTTCTGATTGTGCAGGAGATATTTAAAGCTCAATCTCTTGTTGCAGTCATCAAATTGAACACCCCACTGGTGGTATGGACCTTTGGTAGTCCAACTTAAAGCATTCCGGTAGAAATAGCATTCGGTACCCAGTTATATTTCAATAAACCAAATACAGTTATGCAATAACAACAGAAAGGATGGTATACAACCATAAACAGTTATTCTTGAACTAGTACATCATACCAAATCAACAATCCAGCAAAGATTATTAAGATTCATTAATACAGGAAAAATGTTAAGATGTCTGAACACTCTTAATTTGAGTATTATACATTACAGAATGCAAATAGCCCGCATATACAGAATACAAGTTTTCCAACCCAAGTGTTACATAAAGAAACTATCTCTAGCTAAATTAAGCAATAGAAGCGCAGAGGGGATTTCTTAAGGGCAAATGAAAAGGTTTCAGCATCACGGGAACCTTGGCAGAAGTTGAGAGAGAAACGAAAGAGTGTTTAGCATGAAGCTTCACACTCAGAGGAATCAGACAGGTAGTGAGCTCTGCTCTTTGCAAAGTCGGCAGCAAGTCTCTAGTCTAACTGTTACGGAACACAAATTACAAGCACAATTGAAAGTACTAGGACATCCATATCTGGCTCCCACCGTACAGAGCCAATCAACGCCGACATCAAGGCCTGACTGGCCGTAGCGGACAATAGGCATTTCCTTGGAAGAGTGGGGGGTGCTCTCATTACTGGTGGCCGCTTTTGTGGCAGTGCAGCAGTTTTAAAAGCACTGCAGAGTTCCTTGTATATACCACAGTTTTCAGGCAACAATAAAAGTACCAAGATAACTCTGGTGGTTAAAGTACCTGCTGATCGGAGTTTTGTCTAGTAGCACTTTTGACTCATGTCACGTAGCTCAGAGGGTTAATATGCCTGCCACAAAAAACGTGTGCTACACAGATCACAGAGCAGTATTTTATGTTCATAACTCAGTGGGTTACTGCTTTTGTCACATAGATCCCTTTGTTACTGTGCAGCTCATAAATTACAATCATAATCCAGGTTAGAAAGTCGTGTTGTTTTCCCATCTTTCATTATCCTATTTTTCCAAAAAGGGCTTATATGAGTAGAAATACATACTTATTAGTAAAGTAAACCCTAACCATTGTGTTGCATTCTGAATGCTGAGTTTGTGCTTCCCCAGACAAAGCTCTTTTAAAAAATTCCTACCAGCATGGATGACATGTGAATTCTACGCCTTGTAGTCCCCTTTGTAACATTTTCTATACACCGACTTACACACATATGATTCAATGTCTCTGTATGTTTGAGTGATGTAAAATATTCTGACACCCTACACTGGTATGAGGCACTATAAAACAAATGCAGTACATGTGAGAGAGGTGCTATGGGGAGACGAGAGGCACTGTTGGAGGGTGACAGTGAGGGAATAATTGAAGAGCCATGTTAGATCTGATATTCTTAAGGTGTTAACCCCCCAACATTTTGCCTGCTTACCTCCTCTTTTTGCTTATCTTCTTGTTGGCCTTAGGACTCTGAGCCCTTTACCACTGCTGAGCAGTGCTGAAGTGCATGTGCGTCTTCCCTAAACATAGTAACATTGGTGTATACACAATTGGCATATTTAGTTTACTTATAAATCCCTTGTAAAGTGGTACACCATATACCCAGGCCCTGTAATTTAAATGCTACTAGTGGGCCTGCAGCACTGATTGTTCTACCCTCACAAGTAGCCTCTCAAATCTGTCTCAGGTCTGCCATTGCAAGGCCTGTGTGTGCAGTTTACTGCCACTTCGACTTGGCATTTAAAATCACTTGCCAAGCCTCAAACTACCTTTTTATTACACACAAGTCACCCCTAAGGTAGACCCTGGGTAGCCCTAAAGGAAGGGTGCTGTGTAAATAAAAGGTAAGACAAGTACTATTAAATCTTACATTTCTGGGTAGTGACAAACACCCAAATTCATGTTTCACAACTGTGAGGCCTACTCCTCTCATAGGCTAGCCTTGGGAATTCCTTAATGCATCTTTAAGCTGTAATTCTAGATTAGAAAGGAATACCTGCATCATGTTTCATATCTTTGGAATGGTAATGATTACTCCTCTTTACTAGTAAAGATGGATTTAACTTTACTATTTTAGAAATGCAATTTTTAGAAAGTAGGCATTTCTCTGCTCTTACTGCTCTGTGTTCCTGCAGCCTGTCCCCTATACAGATCTGGGGTGGGTGACAGCTACACGTTGTGCATTCCCTCTAGACAGCCACTACACACAGAAAGGGTAAGTGTGACAGAGAACCTACCTTCATTAGTCTCTTTCTGAGCAGGAAGAGGGGAGAGCTGACACACCTGAATAGACAGTGTTTAATCCCACAGAAAGGGCTGATACCTCCCTACTGATAGTCTGGAGCTGGGGCTAGGATGAAAGGGGTACCTGTGCACTTCAAGGGCCTTCTTTGAAGTCACCCCACTTGAAAGGCACAGCTGGGTATAAGTACTGGGCCTCTGACCCTATCAGGACAGTACACTACTGGAGCTGTAAAGAACTCTGCCAGTAGTAAAGACTGCTGTGCTACAAGGATTCTCACTTTGTTTGACTGCTGCTCTGGAAGAACTGTTTTTATTCTTTTCTGTGCTGACCTGCTGCCTGCGGATCTCGGCCTTGATGAGGACAAGGATTGGACCCATCTCACTTTAACCCAGAGTGACTCCATGGTCTTGCTGGCTTGCCTCCTGTTCTGAAATCATAGGGCCGTCAAAGTCTTCCTTCAACTCTGCAACACCACCTGGACTCTGCCATCAGTGATTCCTGCCAAGTGGTGCCAATCCATTCCTGGGCCCTTGAAAGGCGATTTCTGCTGTCCAGAACCATCAGAATTGAAGCAGTGAAGACTTTGCACGGTCAGAACTTATGCTTTGCCCTTTGAGGCAGATGCAGGACCCAATTGATGACATCACTTTATATGGACTGCGTGCTTCGACTACAACGCAGTGCCTACATCATAAAGGGGCTTGTTGGCGAAGACTGCATCGCATGTGCGGATCAGAACTGACGCATCGAGTCTTCTACGTTGACACTTTCTCCATCCAAAGTACTTTTCTAGCAGGACCTGAGTGAGTCCTGTAGCCGGCCTGCCCTGCATCGCGGTTGACTTGAACTGTGGATTTACCCTGGTCCAGCATGACCGCAACTAACCCCAAGCACTATTGGACTCTAAGCACTAGATTTCGATTTAATCTTTAAAAAATTCATAACTCCAGTTCTACTTATAAGATTTTTGTCCTTTTTTTGTCTTGTTTTACTCTTAAAAGTATTGTTTTTTTTTGTAAAACAATGTGGAGTATTTTTGTGGTGTTTTCATTGTGCTGTGTGTGTGTTGCACAAATACTTTATGCATTGCCTATTTAGATAAGCCTGACTGCTCTGGGCCCAGCTACCAGAGGGTGAGCACAGGTTATCTTTTAGTATTTATCTAGCTTACCCTGACTAGAGTGGTGAATTCTGCTTGGACAAGGTGCATAACTGTGCCAACCAGAAAACCTGATTCTAACACGCTCCAATAAAGATTGCCGTATCCTGGTGCACTAGAAGGACATCATTTACTATGCTTTAAAAAACGAATACAATTGAATAGATATTGAAAACAGTGTTGTAGAATACATAATTTATGCCTTATTATTCCCAAATTTTCTTGGGGTGATAACCACTGCAGACCTCCTTCTAGTACCCCCCACCACCCCCCCCCCCTCCAACCTCCTTATAGTGGTCAGGCTCGCCTCCTTGCGCTCTCTATGTACCTTATGGGGGCTGGTCTGACTAAATTTGCCAGAGCTGCTTTGCGTTCGCAGTTCGACCATGGTCGGCATTTGCTGAGAACCAGTAACTCCCTAAATTTCCATCCCAACACAATTCAGTACACTTCAGTGTTTCATTTCCCTTCTACACTGTGTACAGAAAGCTCCTTTACTCGCAATTCTTCCGTCTTTGCTGCCAACTTCTCATCTTCATGCCTTACTATCAGCCTGGTACAGAATAATGAGCCTTTCTCTAGCTAACAGAGAACTTGATAACGGACCTGCAAATAATTGAATAAGCAGCATAATGACAGTTCAAAATGTGTAACACTTAACTAAGGCCTAATGTCAAGCTAAGTTAGCTCAAGAATCAAAATGGAGCCACATTATAGAAAGCAAAATGCCATCATTATAACATGAGCATTCAAAAAATGTGGTAGGAGTAGCTGCCGGGCGGTGACATGGGGAGGGGGAGGGACAGGGTGGGTGATAGTAAACTATGGATTACAGTGGTTTACAGGTAAGTAAACATATAAATCAATAAAACGAATTTTGTTGTGTGCACTGCATCGCATTTGGGGATGCAGTGCGGCAACGAAATTCGTTTTATTTATTTATATGTTTACTTACCTGTAAACCTCCGTAATCCATAATTTACTACCCCCCCATCCTGTCCCTTCCCCTCCCCACGTCACCGCCCGGCAGCTACTCCTACTACTGACCGCGGCTGTAAATACATGAGTTATTTATTCACTGCAGTATACTACATGTGATCTCTAAATGTGTACAGCAATATTTATCTGTGAAAATGCATAGAACACAGGTTAATGAGTTAAGGCACACACTGAATAAATGAGTTATAATTCGTAACATGTGGATAGAGTATTTGTAGAGGGTGGAGTCTAAATTACATGGCTCCACCCCCTTTTGGTCTGGGCCAACACCTCTAACTACTGGCTCAAATTAAGCCCTGAATATACCAGACATATTGCATAACAGTGGTTCTTAAAATGTTGACTTCTGTGAACCCCCACTGAATCACTACTGGAAGCTGAGGACCCCTGCCTTTTTAATTCTACAATTTGAAACTCAAAACAATGCAGACAAATACAGAAACAAGTAAACATCAAATTGCTAAATATTTTATTCAATTCAGAAACAACAAATATGCAAAAAAACATTTTAATTTTAATGGGAAGATATGAGCTTTTCAAAACGTACTTTCATTGCTAAAAGACAAAGCAGTATGCTAGACTCTAGCATATCACTGTCTTTTTTTGCTGCTATCGTATGCTCAGTTTTGTTGGAGCATGCAAGCCATTTAGATGAGGCGAAGAATAGTCCAAACTAATTTAAAAACTAGATTCAGTTAGCTGTAGTCACCCTGTTCCCAAAAATCAAGGTTAGAATACCATCTTAACTTTTAGCTTTCATTTTAATATTGTTTTAAAGTTACGAAGCGTTTGAACATTTTCAAATGTGTTTTTTCATGTCTATATAGACTTCATTAATGTGGTATTATATTATTTTTTAAACATTCATGGACCCCCTGAGTGCAGATTGCCAGAGGACAGTGGGTCACAGGTTAGGAACTACTGTAGAAAAACTTCTTCTTTATGGAACACGTTTTCGTGCAATTTGAACGGGTCCCATAGCCCTTGTTAGGTGGCTCTCATTCTTCTGTTATTCTTTTCAAATGCATTCTTAGGTTGTCAGTACAGCCAGCACAAACTTCACTTTAGCAAAGGCAAATAAACAGAAGGCTATCAGTGTTAGCAATTTAAAAATAAACACAAATTTGATCAGTATAGTAATAACAAATAAACAGAAGGTATACACTGTTTAGAAGCTGGGAGTGAATGTGTAAATAAAGGAGTGAAATCTCTCTAGGTATTAGTTTTCTAGTTATAGTAATTTAGTCAGTCAGAAGTTCTTTATTTCGGCCGTTATTGCCATAAAAGCACAGATTAAAAAAAATACAGTACAATTCATTCTTTCGAATATCCAATATGACTTTCATTATTCGAGATACCAATAGCTTAGTAAAGTGCATGTGCATTACAATATTTTTTATGAAAATCCTATACAAATAGAGGTTAAAAATAGAATGAATAAATACAAAAAGTACATATACACCATAAAAAATATTACAGAATGAAATTAAAAAGAGACCAATCACAGTAATGGATTAAAATGATCAGATCAGGCAGGCCCTAACTTTAGCATAGCTCGATGTGCACACCACATGGAAAATAAGAATTGAGAAACTGAATACACAATAGGCATACTAGTGTCATATTTTAGTATCCTGAAAGCCTGAGTGCAATGGTTCGTTCTGAGATTGCTGCATAACTGCAGTAACCGTGGGTGTCTCGCCTTTTTATATGCTGGACAGAAAAATAGTACATGCTGATCCGTCTCTGGTGTATTATTCCATGCCGGGCATCCCTGTGTTGGTGCACCCCCCCAGGTATTTGTAAAAACACGTAGTGGAAATACCCCGTATCTAAACTGTAAATAGAGCTTTTTGGCAAGTGCTGGCTGAATATCAACGATTCTGGGTTCCATCTTGTATTGACGTTTTATCTCTAAGGATGCTGCGGTCGGTGCACCTGTCGCAGAGGTCTTTTGTAATTGGGTGAGTTCATACTCCCTGAAACTCTATGTCAAGGCCTTCCTGGATATTGTCCAACAGCTTTCTTCAGCACTAGCCCACAGGGAGGACACCCAGTCCCATTGCAGCTAAAGAGGTTTTAATGTAAGACAGCCATGGGATTTTACTCACTCCCTGTGAGCTTAGCACTTCCTTCAGCTCTTCCCTATACGCAGCTAATTCTGGAGTGCTCCATAAGCGTTGCCAGAATAGAAGGGGTCTAAGGGCAACGTCCTCTGCAATTGGTCTAACCCCAAGATCCATTCGAAGCGGCATAAGTGGTGTGCTTATGGGAAGACCCAGGAGCTGCCTGACAGAGCAATTCTCGATTTTGGATAAGGAGTCAGGTGGCCATTGGCCCCAGATTTCTGCCCCTTACAAGATCGCGCCCCTTGCAATTTGAATGGGTCCCATAGCCCTTGTTAGGTTGCTCTCATTCTTCTGTTATTATTTTCAAATGCATTCTTATGTTGTCAGTACAGCCAGCACAAACTTCACTTTAGCAAAGGCAAATAAACAGAAGGCTATCAGTGTTAGCAATTTAAAAATAAACACAAATGTGATCAGTATAGTAAAACAAATACACAGAATGTATACACAGTTTAGAAGCTGGGAGTGAATGCTGGAAATAAAGGAGTGAAAACACTCTAGGTGTCAGTTTTCCAGTTATGGTAATTTAACTTAGTAGTTGTTAACAATGTAACCAGGGAGGGCAATAATAAAAATGCATAATAAATACCAATTAAGCTTTTATAAGTTAATCTCTAACACTGTGCCCTTTCCTTTTGAATAGACCTATCAGTACTGCTGATAATAATGTCTACTGATGTAGCAGACAGCACCAATTTTATTGCATCTTTGTCCTTAGGGGTGGCTGGTGGATTTTCTAAATGTTACGGCGGAAATATTATACCTGAGTATAATGAGTAAGCGAGCCCGAAGTGCAAAAGTAGGGTGCGGGGGCCTGGCGTGTTTCTCCCCCCACAAGAATATTTTGATTTTTTTAAAATTCAAATGGTAGATTTCACATCATATATTTACTGCAAAATTTGGAAAAAGGGGACCCACATAGCATTTTAAGGCACAAGTGCAAAAAATTAGAAACAATTAAAACATTTGCCAATCCTCAAACTGGTCAGCTTCAGGCCCGGACTGGCAATCGGACTGGCAATCGTCCGCTGCACGGGTGGGGGCCGGTTTTGGGCCCCTGGGGGCCGATTTTGTTACAGGGCCGTTTTTGCAGCATAGCTGCAAAACCGGCCCTGTAACAAACTCGGCCGAAAACCGGCCCTGGCAAAGAGCTCGGCGTGACGGCGGCACCCCGGGGGATGGGAGGGCCGCCCGAGCTCTCTGCCAGGGCCGGTTTTAGTTCCCAGTCCGGCCCTGGTCAGCTTTCACAATAAATCTTGAGGCAAGCACATCTAACCAACGGAAATAGACACTCTAAGGGGCATATTTACAAGCCACTTTTAGTGACGCTCCTGTGGCGATATGGTCTTAACCTTATTTACAAGGCAGCGCTAAGCCACTTAACGTGGCATAGCTCTGCCTTGTAAAAAAAGCCCATTTCTTGCTATACTTAGCAGTATAGGGGCGGGCAATGGGTGTTGTGGTGGGTGTTCCACTGCAACATCCATTGATTTTGACGCTAACCCTTATTTACAAGGGTGGCGTAAATGTGGGGCATCACCACCCCTTGTTGTTAAGTAAATGTGGGGCAGCGTTAAAATTATGACCAGGTGGGGGGCGTGGTCGGGCAAGATGGCCGAACGGTCTTGATCCGTCTCGGCTCCCGGTCCGCGTGCACTTCAGGAGCGGTTGGCGACGGCCCCCCCGGATCCCCGGTGGCTGAAAGTGGCAGCATCTCAAAGCGGAGCATGTAGCGCACAGGCTTGGGGCGCTCACCTGATTTTCTGTTCGTGGGAGCACCTCCGGCGTGGCCTTGAGCGGCCCGCGAAGCTGCAAGCTAAGATGGCAGCTGCCACCCGGACTTGATCGCCAGACCCCACGGATGTCGGCGTCCGCCACCGCCGCCAGACTCAAGCTTCCCTACACCAGCCTGAGGTGAGCTGGCCGCCAGCGCAAACTGCAGTGAGTGCTTTTGGCTTTCTTTGGCGGAGGCGCACCCGGCGGCTCTGCCTTGCAGCCTCCGTGCCTGACTCCAAGATGGCGGCGGATCCCGAATATAGGCGTCAATGACTCCTGCTGGCTGCCCGGTGAGCTACTGTGGCCACACAACGTCTGGAGGACCGCCATAATGGTAGCACAGACCCTGATTTACAGCAGACCTCCTGCACTACATGCACCTCACTCCAGCCTGCTGGCTCAGTCTCTTGCCCATGGAGGAGCTCCTGATTGTGTCCTGAGGAGGAGATTCTCACAGCACCTGCCCACCCCTGATGTGGCCTCTGGATGGTGTGATTAGTGGATGGTTTGATTAGTGGATGCCCGCAGGCCCTTGAATAGCTCTCTTGTTCCCTAAGTGCTGGCGCCCTCCTCACCAGCGCCTGCTCGTCATACACGTGCCTCTTCTCTCATCCCTCAAGGACCCTCACCCCTGGATTTACGCCCTGGGCCTCACAATCAAGTGCACCGCATTTTGGCCGTTCCTGCTCATCTCCTTACTTTGCGGCTTCCGGACCCGCAGTGACCGCAACCGAGGAGGGGCCCCATAGGGCCGGCCCGCATGCCGCCCAAGAAAGGGACGACCAGAACAACCACTAAGGTCTCCGATTTCTTCTCAACCTCGGACAAGTGCCCAGTCCTGCGCACGGACGACAAAACAGCCTCAATGGCTCTCACAAAGGCAGACCTTCTATCCATGTTTAAAGACCTAAAATCCGAGTTGCGCAAAGAGCTGGGCCAGGACATTAAATCATCCATGGAACAACTGCGAGCCGACCTCAACGAAAAGCTAACCTCTCTCCAACAAGATGTGGACTACCTTGGGCACCCGAATAGTGGATTTGGAGGCGCACTCTCAAGATCAAGACAAGCTCACGTCAGAACTTCGAGATGAGGTGCGATCTCTCCGTGACCAAGTACTGCAGTCACAACTCAAGTCAGAAAACGTTGAAAATAGGGCCCAGAGAGAGAACATACGAATTAAAGATCTGGGGGAGGGAGCGGAGGTGCCCAACCTGGGGGCCTTCTTGGAGGGTCTCTTCGCGGAAATCTTGAGTCCCCAAACCCTCACGATAAAACTCGAACCTGTACACAGATTTGGGGCATTACAACAAGGCAAAAAGAGAAGACCTTAAGACCTATTGGCAAAATTGCACTCCTTTAAAGTGAAAGAGGCAGTTCTTGTGGCAGCCAGATAGAAGGGACTCATCTAGTTTCAAAACCATTTATGTACGATCTACCAAGATTTGGCACCCGCTACTCTTATGCGGAGACAGCTAGTCAGAACAATCACCACCAAGTTAAGAGACGATAAGATCAGATACCGTTGGACCTTCCCATTTGGATTAAGCTGCGAATTCCGTAATGGACAGCGTCACATCTCTGATCTACAGGAAGGCTTGACTCTCATTGGCATCACCACTGGCGACAATGACCCTGAACAGGACAAGGCCAATGACCTCCATTCATGGTCAGAGAGTTCAAGTAGGGGCCGCAAGTGAATCCTTAAAGTGTGCTTATGGAAAGATGTTGCCACTCCGGCATATGGGCCTGGCGTCTAGCTTCCTTATATTCCCTGGTTGCTGCCTTGAACGCACCTGTGACATGATAGGAGAGGGTGGAGGGACTTCGCTTCAACCCACCGCTTTGACTTTCTAGAATTCATGTCAGCAACTACATATTAGAGTAACCTACATCCAGCCTCACGACTGCGACAGGACATTGTGGTCTGACTCCTTGATGCTGTTGGTGCTGCGCTGTGCTCGGCCCTGTATGTACGTTTCAAATATCTCTTTTATCCCAAGGTCGGTCTGTATAGCCTTGAGGTAGGCACAAGGGAACAGGGCTAGATTAAGACAAATGGAGGCTCCCCTTAGCAATAACCCGCTGACGCCTCACAGCCGTTTGGCTGCCGATTACCTAGGCACTGCTCCTGGATGGGCGCCGACAGGGACCTCGGTCCTTCGACTCCCCGTTCTCCTCTGGGGTTTTATTGCCCCTAGTAGGATATAGATGATGTATTCCATATTGTTTTCACAATGGTTCAGATTGTGTTATTTTCTTTTGTTGGGGTTTGTAGGGGGGGTTGGGTGGGTTATGGTGGCGGCTTTTTAACATTCTGTAAAGAACAACTTACGAATTGCACAATAACTTTTTATCACATCAGAGGGGGGTGGACTAAACTTTGATGTCACTTGCTCGCATGGGGCCTAACAGGCCTGGTGGGGCTCTTATTGAAATGCTGCTTTTCCTACTAACATTATGACACTTACCATAGGTACATTGAATGTCAAGGGTTTTAACTCACCTCGGAAACGCCAGAAGGTCTGGAAGTACATTATAGATCACCACCTAGATGTGGTAGCCCTCCAAGAAACTCACCTCGCTAGGTCCGAGGACACAAGACTTCGCTACAAACACTACCCACTGATTTACAGATCTTCTGCATTAACGAAACACAGAGGTGTTGCACTCCTGTTCTGTTCCTCCACCAAATTTCAACCCTTGGATGTACAGCACAATAAGGATTGTCGCTGGGTTATGGTAAAAGGTCGTATGATGGGAACTTTCGTAGCGGTGTACGCTCCCAACACTCCAAAATATTGGAATTTTCAGAAGGACAGTTAATTCTCATGGGTGACTTCAATTTAACATGGCATAAGGACTTGGATAGCACTCACCCACAGCGCTCAGACACTGGTTCCTTTTCTGCAAACATCCAGCAAATATTTCACGACATGGGATTCCTTGACTCTTGGCGTACTCTATACCCTACCTCCTGAGACTTCACATTCTACTCCCATGTGCACCGCACTTACTCACGACTGGACTACATTTTTGTCAGCCAATCACTCCTGGGCGACCTTCAAGAAGCTAAAATATTCCCCCTTTCCATCTCTGACCACAGTCTCCTAGCAATCTCTTTGTCCTGGAGGGTAAGCAATTCGGCCTCTCCTAGGTCGTTCTTCTCGGCTGCTCTTACACGAGATAAGGACTCCTGCGCTAAACTAAGGGAGGCTATCGCCGAATTCTTTGATATCAACAAACCCGAAGACACCTCGGAATTTACCAGCTGGGATGCCTTTAAGTCGGTCTTTCAGGGGAAATGTATTTCCCTTAATTCCGCATTGAATTCACAACGCACTACAGAAAGGGAACTGTTGGAGTCAGAACTGGCCTCCACAGAACAAGCTCATAAACTGAACCCCACTAGGCAAACCCTCCGTATTCTGACAGTGCTGCGGGGTAAATTTCGAGCCATTTACAATAATAGGACGGAATTTACGCTATTGAAACTGCGCAATCTGTCTTACTCCCAGTGCAAAATGATTGGCAAACCTCTCGCTAGCCATACCCAAGGATAAACGGGTACGGGAATACATTGGCGATATCTGAAGACCACAGGGAGATCTCACCCATAGAGATGAGGCAAAAGCTCAACCCTTTTATAAAGCCCTACACACTAGCGACCACTTAGATCCGGAGGCCGAACGACATTATCTACATTCCCTTCAGCTCACACAGATCTCCCCAGTGTTGAATGAGCTACTTACTGCCCCTATCACCTACGAAGAAGTTGCTGTGGCTATTAAGGCTCTCAAACTACGTAAAGCCCCTGGCCCGGATGGGTATACTGCTCTATTCTACAAAACCTTTTCCCCCGACATCACCCCACATCTCACTCAACTCTTTAACAAGATGGCGGAGGAAGGTTCCACCACCGGCTCTTTATCGGAAGCAGTGATTACTGTTATTACAAGCGGGGAAAGACCCTGAGGCTTGCGCCTCCGAAAGATCTATCGCCCCGCTCAACCTCGATGCGAAGCTTTACTCCTCCATCTTGGCTAAACGGTTGAACGATCTTATGCCTGACCTTATACACCCGGACCAATCAGGTTTTATCAAGGGGCGCCAAACACACAACAACTCCTGTTGCATTGTACACCTTATTGAGAAGGCCAATAGATGCCTGATTCCCGTGGTCATTGTCGGGCTAGACGCGGAGAAGGCTTTTGATAGGGTGGATTGGGAGTTCCTGTTCCTTACCCTGTCAGCTTTCGTTTTTTTCATCCAAATTTCTCACTATGATCCGAGCTAACTACCTTCAACCCCACTCTCGGGTGATGGTCAAAGGCGCGCAATCACTCATTCCAGAGGTACCAGGCAGGGGTGTCCCCTCTCCCCCCAGCTTTTCGCCCTTAGTATCAAGCCCCTTGCAGAAGCAATCAGAGCAAACCCTACAATCCAAGGGATCCCCTTCACGGGAGAACAACATAACATTTCCCTATTAGCTGATGATGTCCTATTATCCCTCGCAGACCCGGCGTCTCACTCCCACCCCTTCAATCGGAATTAGCCTGATTTGAATCAGTAGCAGGCTTTAAAGTAAATTTAGGTAAGTCTTTTATTCTCAACCTCACACTCCTGCCAGCAGAAATGCAGGGTCTCCAACCTCTCACACCCCTCCAATTGACCACCTACTTTATTCGATACCTGGGCGTCCACCAAAAGTGGGAGGATTCTATTCTGCCAACTTCCCTCCTATGCTCACGCGTATCCAAACAGAGCTCAATAAATGGAAACCCCTCATCTTATCTTGGATGGGTCGCATTCATGCCATAAAAATGACTCTCCTCCCCAAGCTTCTTTACCTATTTCAAGCCATACCCATTGAACTGGAGAGAGACTTCTTTCAACGTGTCAAGACTCGGGTCTTGAATGTTATATGGCAAGGGAGACGGGCGCGCTTCTCTTTTACGATACTTCGCCGCTCCAGAGAGGAGGGTGGAGTCGGCCTTCCAGATATACACTTATATTATAAGGCTGCCCAATTATGTGTACTGACAGAATGGACAAAATACGAATCAGACAAACACTGGCTGCATATGGATCGAAGTATGACAGGACGGACCATATGGGATCTGATCTGGCGCCCCAAACATGATAGACCTAAGAATACCTATATTAGCACTTCTACACGTACAACACTTAAGGTATGGGACTCGAGTTGGGCGATGAGAGATGAACCTCCTTTCCCTCCTCCTTCACACCATTGCACTTTAATCCTGCATTCCCACCAGGACTACAAACAGATCCATTCAATGCTTGGCAAGAGGGGGGTTGCCTAGCCCTTACACAACTTTTCCATAACTTTGACCCCCTTACCTTTGACAGTTGCAAAAGGGAGTACAACCTACAGAACACAGAGAGATACCGCTACACCCAGCTTCTACACTGGGCCCTCACACCACAAGTCCGGGAGGCAGCTACTCGTCTCCTGTCAAAATTTGAATCCTTGCTCACTAAGGCGACCTCCTTGAAAGGCACGATTTCCTTCATATATAAGTTTCTCCTCACCATTACACTCTCTCCACGCCCACGCTACATGTCAATGTGGGAAGGTATTCTGCAACAAGATATCACAGACGAGAAGTGGTCCCACTTATGGTCTGACATCACGAAGTTCAACCACTCCATCGATCTCCAGGAGGCACATCTTAAGACCATGATGGACTGGTACCTTTACTCCTCCAAACTCCAACAGATTTTGACTGGGTGTTCTGATAGGTGCTGGAGGGGATGCGGGCTTCTGGGAGATTTCCAGCATATCTGGTGGGATTGCCGCACATAAGGCCTTTTTGGGAAGAAATCCTCGCTCATATCAAAGACATGCTGGGATACCCAATCCCAACTAACTGTCCTGTTGGGACTTCGGGACCCATCCTTAGAACACCAGACACGGGCGGACAAAAAGATCATGTGGCTCTGTATAAGGGCTGCGAAGATAACATTAGCAGCGGCATGGAAAAGGAGGGAAGCCCTGGCAATTTCCCGATGGCACTCTAGGTATGGAGGCTCCTTAGTCTGGAGCAAATGTCGGACATCTTCAGGGATGATTTTAAACATTTTGAATTTAAATGGGGCCCCCTGGTCACCTTTCTTTCCCGTGGTCTTCCATCCGCTGTCTATCCTTCCTCCATTAGGGCACTCCACCTCCTCCAGATATGAAGTGCAACTTACCAAGCAAACTGTAGTATGCGTTTTTCCTTTTTCGTTTATGTGCCGCTACCATGTTACGGGAGGGGGGTGAGGGTGGTAAAAGGTTGCTTACTTACTTTTTGTTCATTGCTCCGTTCATTGCTGGGAGCCGTTCTTACTCCACTGTAATACTTTCTATATGACACCCTCGGTACAGAAGGACTCCAGAGAGAGCTGCCACAAAGGACAATGGGAATATTCTAGCATCACTTACTGCACTGTGCAGAGAGCAGGGACTTACCCTGTGCCCTTTTATGTTAGAAACGGTACCCCTCAAATGTACATTCCACTATGTTCGGGCTGGGGACTGGCCCTAGCGATATGCATGATTGTTCACAGTGTCAATTTTTGTGCACACTCTTTAAAATCACCCATGTGAAGAACGCCATCGTAATGTAATACGATGTACTCTGTCAAAAACCTTAATAAAACTATGTTTGAAAAAGATTAAGACCAGGGAAAACCTGGTCTTACCCTGGTGCAACAAAGAGAAATACTTTATTTCTCCTTGTTTTTGCTAGTTCCATGTGTGCTGTGTTGTGCAGCACACATAGAAACAGCAAAACGTCATGAATGATTGTTTATATGCAGAAAACTGTCCCTTCCTGCACATGGACAATCATTCAAAAAATTACAAGATCTAACTTCTATGTGTGCTGCGCAAAGCAGCACACATAGAAGTTTCAAAACACCATTTCAGATTGTTTATGTGCAGGAAGGGAGATCTTCCTGCACATAAACAATCCTTCCCCCTCAATGCAGGAACGCTTGCACTATGGAGCAAGGGTGCCCACGTGTGTTGGCACTAGGCTGCTAACTTTAGTGCCAGCTCAGGGAGAAACACAGGGCTGCACCGTATTCGTTGTAAATATGATGCAGCCCTGCATTTCAGAAGTGGCAGAGCGCTGCGTTAAGCCAACAAGGCTAACACTATGCACCATCGCGTCTGTTGTAAAAATGCCCCTAAGTGTTTCCTTCCTGTAACACATCTCTGTCTCTTTACTGTACTTGTTGATCAAGTCATCAAGGCCCAGACAGCTGGTAACACCGTACATGGCAAATAGTTCCATCCATTGCATTTCAGCTTTGGATGTTTAGCATTAGCCAGACAAATAGAAATAATATTTCAGCAAAGTTTGTTTAGTTTCTAAAATAACTTACACACACAAAAGATGCATACTACAACACAAATTGAGGTACACACACCTAACCAGCTTTTCGGTGGAAAGAAGAAATGTAATAAAAGTGACTGACATGGTTTACATAAGCATGTAAAGGCACAAGGTTTATGCACTCTAATGAATACCCCTTGGTGCCCTTACATACCTATGTGGGGGGTATGCAGTGCACTCCAGTTCCGTGCATAGCCCTCGGTGCCCTTACACATGTATGTAAGGGCATCGAGGGCCTTACATACTTATGTAAGGGCACCAAGAGTTATGTAGTGCACTCCGGTGCAGCACATACCCCTCTGTGCCCTTACATAAGCGTATAAGGGTACTGAGGGGGTATGTACTGGAGTACATACCCCTCAGGTCCTTACATACTTATGTAAAGGCACTGAGGAGAGTGCAGTACACTTCAGAGCAGTACATATCCCTCAGTGCCCTTACATACTTATATATGTGCCATTTTATAGCCCCTCTCTCACATATGTTAAATTTCTTTTTATAGCACTACTCATCACAATTTAGGGTGTCAGAGCGCAACACATCATATACAAATTACAGAAACAATAAATCATATACAGGTGTAAATCGAAATACAGGAAATATTACAAAAGAAAATGAGGACTACAAGGTATGTGAGTCACATGCCATCCATACATGTGGGTATTAAATGTTAAGAGTGCATGGCCTGGAGAAATACAAACTTTCGAGGTAAAGCAAAACACAGTGACTGGGGTTGTCTTTACAAATGTATTACATTTTTCACCATTTATTTGCGATCCTGGACTAAGTTTGGGGGAAAAACACAATATGGGGTTAATCCTTTGCTTTGCAGTTTGCATGCAGCTGTTTGAGGATAGCTCATAGCTCACTCTGATATACTAGGACTGTAACTTATGAACTGCAGGTAACAAAAGGTTCTCTGTGACAAAAGGAGTAACCCACTGAGCTTTCCACATAAAATACAGTTATGAGACCTAAAGTTTCTTTTTGCAGTTTTATATAGTACAAATTCGACCCAAAGGCATTAGAGCGCTTAGTAGGCACAAGGAGATTAAGTGATTTGCCCACAATTATAGGATGTTGAGCTGACACCAAAGCTTGAACCTGGCTCCCCAGCTGCAAAGTGAGCAGCTCTAGCCTTTATGCCACGTCTTCATGTTACGGGGTGTGGCTTTGGAGGAGGCACATTAATCCGTCTCCCCTCTTTAGGATGAAGGAAAACTCCAACAGTGGTGTAGTAAAGTCTTAGCGGGCCCTGCAAGGTATGGTGATGGAGCCCCATACCCTCATTCTGACAACAGTCATGCCCAGTGTTTTACTTTGTGCCATACAGAACTCAGCTTCATGAGTTTTATGATACTCCTCTGATAAAAGGAATACTGATAACCCTGAGTGATCAACATACACTGTAGTAAGAGTGACACTAGAGCACATTAAAAACCGGTTACAGTATTCTTGATTTTTACAAAGGGGTGGATGTGCTGACAATGTGTGTCCAAGTTATTTCAGAAACTTAAATTGTTAGACCTGGCACCTTGGCGTGAGTCTCCCTTCCACTTTTTTGCTGATGTGCCTCCGATGTTTTGCTGGTTTTCCGATACTCAGGGCACTGCGCCACGGCTGATCCGTGCCGCAGTGCAAGTGCTCCCTACTGTAAATTGTACATGCGATTGGTATCCATGATTGGTTCTTTGGATTTACTGTTAGTCCCTAGTAAAGTGCACGAGAGAGTGCCGGGGCTTGTAGATGCCAATACTGCTGGTGGGCCTGCAGCGCTGGTTGCGCCACCCACCGAAGCAGCCGTAAAGATGTGTCGGGGAACTGCGACCGCAGAACCCGTGTGCGGTCTCGTACTGTCACGCTAGCTGGGCAAGTGTCCCCACTTGCCAGCACCAACCCTTCCCTTGACTACATATTAGTCACCCCTATGGTAGGCCTGCGGGCAGGGTGCGTTGTAGGTGCAAGGTAGGACAAGCCCTGAGATGCGTGGCCTGTCCTAGTAGTGACTTACAACCAAGACCGTATTTCACTATTGAAGGCTACCTGCTCCATTAGGCCAGACTGAGCTGCGAGGATTATTACACCCTATAATCCCCGCAGGCTCAAGGAGCATGGTAGCGAGTCATGTTTAGTATGCCTGAACTCAGGATGATAAAATATTTCTTGTAGTCAAGTTTATTTTAGTATCCTGGGTTTGCAAATGCTACTTTTAGAAAGTTAGCATTTGCTTGCTTAACCATTTCAGCCCGCCTCTGCTGGTATGTGTATCTGACTGTCTGGGATGTGTGAGTGACAGGGCTGGAGGGATGACAGGTGGTGAATGCGCAGATTACACCTTAGTGGGAGGTAGGAGTGCCTCTTGACTCGAACTGTAGCTGTGCTCGACCACCACAATGCTGGCTCCACCCTCCTGGGGAGCGGCGGATGACTCTGCCGACGCCTGGCCCAGGAAGGGCGAAGCCCCCATCAACAAGGTACTCTGGCCACCCCTGTCCGGACAATGCTGGCTCCACCTCCTGTGGGGCGTCTGATGCGCCTGCCCCTCACACTGAAAGCAGAAGCCGGAGTACACCCACCGGGGTACTCAAAGACTGAGAGTGGCTATGCAAAGGCCCCCCCGGCCTGCGAGAACAAAAGAATTGGCCTATAAAAGAAGGAGCCCTGCTCCTTGAAAATTGGATCCTGTTTGGGCCACAGAAGGACTCTGCCCTACGAGAAGGACCGTGAGAGACAAGGAAGGGTCCTGACTCTTGCCTGTGTCTGGTGCCTTGCTGCTGAAGGAGAGGAAGAAGAAAAGACTACGAGAAGACTTTTGCTTTACTTTGTGCCAAACTCTGCTAAAGAGATCTCCAAGGGCTTGCAACTGAACTTGCCCCCTGACCAGCGTCCCAGGACCAGTGGACGCTACCCCCTTGGAAGAAAGCGACTGCGGGTGCTGACCATCGCCGCAGCACCGACGGAGGAATCTCCTCCAAGGCAACGACATCCACCTGACCACCGTGACCGGGGCCCAACGCAACAGCGAGAGCAAAGTAAGGACCAGCCGCCGCTGGCCCGAACACCGTGACCGCAACTGCACCGGGAGCCCGAGAGCAAAGCGAAGGAGGACCCGTCCGGTCCGAGCTCTCGAGGTGACTGCATAACAAGCAGCCACTCACCTGCAAAGACGGACAGTTGCCCTGTGAGAATCCGCAAGGTCGGTAGCCTGCCCGACAGCCCAGCTGTGAGCCCACAGCTGCACCGGCACTTGGCTGGGTACGTCCTGCACTTGGGGACCGTACTGCCACTTGCCACCGCCGCACAGCCGCCGCCTCCAGGGTCGGAGCGGACGACAAGGAGAGGACCCTGACGCCACAGAACACCGCTGCCCCGGATGACCAGTGACCTGCTCGGCTGAAGAGCCGCAACGATCAGCGACCCCGGGAAGGCAACGCGACGTGGGACAGATCCCCTGGACGCCGCCGGCTCCACAAGAACTTTTGGTTAACACCGGCCTACGGGCCTCAAGAGAACTGCATAAGAACTGTGGTAACCTGAACTGAGTAAACTTGCAACCGTTATCATAAAGTACGTTGACTGTATTCAAAAAGCCTGCTTAAAATCTATATAAAGATATATATTTTTACAGAATACAGTCTGGTCTCGTTGTGTGGTGGGTTGGTTGTAAAGGTGTACTATTGCAAGTGTTTAACCCTATGTGCCCCAAAGATTAGCCTACGACTGCTTAAGCCACACTACCTAGAGGGTAAGCAGAGGTTGTCTGGAAGGTAACCCTCAGCCCTGACGAGGAAGAGAGAGTCCCTGCTTGTCGCTAGTGTTGCACTGCGCCAACTAGAGCCTCCCCCTTCCTACATTGGACGCAGCGGTGAGGATTTCGAATTTACACTTGCGATATCTATACCTGAGCTTCTGACCACTACACAAGGATTGCGGTCCAGTTACTTAGCCACAGACTTTGCTTTTTGAATTTTGCCGAAAGAAGATTCCGAGTGCAGAAGCCATGCCGGGCACAAAGAGCCTGGATGGAGCGGAGTCCACGACCTCCGAGGTGTTGGAGGTAGAGTGGGACGCCGCAAAGCTGGACAAATACTCAAAGACGGAGCTGAAGTTTTCTGTAGGAAACTCAAGGTTCCGCACGCTGGCTGCAAAAACAAGCCGGAGCTCTACAAGGCCCTGAAAGCCTGGGTGGAGTCCAGAAAGACCCGGAGGATCAAGACGCCCTCGCCGAGCAGAATGCAACGACGGAGCAGAATGCACTTGGGGATCTGATCGATCTCGAGAGGCAGGACAGCGAGCACAGCTTTGGTAAAGGCCTGTCGCCAGAGGAGCTGGCGGACAGGAAGGAAACAAGGAATCACGAAAGAAAGCTGGCAGAATTGAAAATCCAGCTGGAGCTTGAAACGAAAAGAATGGCGCTGGAAGAGCGAAAGCACCAGATGGATTATGAAATAAAAATGAGGGAGATAAGTCTCAAGGAGAGAGACTTGGATCGTCCTCCCTCTGGTGGCAGCGCATCGCCAGTGCAGGTAGAGTCAAGAGTGCACATCCCGAAGGACGTAGTTAAGGAGTTCTTTAAGGGGGATGACATAGGACAGTGGTTTAGGGCATACGAGGTAGCCATGTCCTCCCACCGGGTCCCTGACAAGGATTGGGGAGCGGGGTTGTGGGGAAGGTTCCTTAGCGAAGGGAGAGATACCTTGCTAGATTTGCCCGTTGAAAATCAGAGATCCTATGCCCACATGAAAGAAGCTTTAATGAACAGGTACGGGCTTACCCCTGAAATGTATAGACAGAAGTTTAGGGGGTGTACTAAGCGGCCTGGGAATACATATGTGGAGTATGTGACTTACTTTTGCAGAGCACTGGATGGTTGGGTGAAAGGTAACAAAGTTAATGATTTTCAAGGTCTCTTTGATTTAATTGCATGGGAGCACTTGTCTGATCACTGTTTTCCTGAGTTACGCCAACACCTGATCGATAGCAAGCTGTCCAATCCGAGGAAGCTTGCTGAGGAGGCGGACCGCTGGCTAAGCACCAGGGTCCACAAGGGTCCCGTGGGAGACTCCGCCAAGAGTGGGCAGGGTCCCCAGCAGAAGAGTGGGGGGGACAAAGGGGGAAAACAGAAAGGGTTCCAAAAAGGCCCCCAAAGTAGTTCCCAAGGGAGCCCGCAGCAGGGTTCTCAGCCTCCCCCACCTCCGAAGCAGAATGGGGCCCCGACAGGTAAACCTGTTCCAAAGGGGCCCTTCAATTGTTTCAAATGTGGCGAGCCTGGGCACATATCCAGTGACCCCAAGTGTCGCCTGTTTGGAAAACCCGCACCCACTGGTGCTCCGCCCCGACAAGTGACTAGCGTTCACCTGAGAGAAGAAATGATGGTCCCGGGGGGTGGAGATCCCGTTCACATGACCCTGGTCTCGTTAGGAGACAGTGAGATGATCCCTACGAACTACCTGCCCTCTAACACTAAGAAATATGGGCAGGTGGTGATCATCAATGGTAAGGAAGCTGAGGCTCTTAGAGACACAGGAGCCAGTGTGACTGCAGTGAGGCAGCACCTGGTGTCTCAAGAGCAGGTTGTACCCCATGCCTACTGTAGGGTTATCAACGCTGATAATTCAGAGAGTCAGTGTCCGATGGCTCAAGTTCCCTTCGAGTGGGGGGGGGTCTCTGGTACTCTGCAGGTCTGTGTAAGAAAAACCATGCCTGTTGACTGTTTGCTAGGGAATGACTTGGAGCACTCCCCTTGGGAAAAGGTGGAGAAGACGACTCACCTGCGGATGGTGGGTCTGCCTGACTGGGCGTGCGTGACCACCCGGTCGATGGCAGCCGGTAGGGGTGATCGAGAGGTCCTGGGGCCTGAAGGAGAGGCCCAGGAACCGGCCTTAGGGAGAAGGCGCAGGGGGCGCGGGAAACCGGCTCCTGAAGTTCCCACGGTCCAGGAGGAAGCAGACCTTGAGGGGGATGCCCTGGAGCCTACAGGGGAACAGATCGCCGAACTGGGGGACCTGCCTGAGCTGACCCATTGGCAGCAAGAAGGAGGACCCTCCAGGGAGGAATTCTGCAAGGAGCAGAAAGAATGCCCTTCTCTCGTGGGTATGCGGCAGCAGGCTAGGCCAATGGTGTTCAGGCCAAAACACATTACGTGTACTGGGAGAACGACCTCCTGTATTCGGAGCCTAAGGCTGCTGAACCTGGGTCAGCCCGTGTGCTGGTGGTACCCCAGAAGTTCAGAGCCTTCCTACTGGGTCTGGCTCATGATGTGCCTTTAGCAGGACATTTGGGGATGGACAAGACCTATGACAGGCTTGTCACCCACTTTTACTGGCCCCAAATGCATAAGAGTTCAGATGCTTATTGCAGAACCTGTCCAACTTGCCAGGCAAGTGGGAAGACGGGAGGGAAGAACAAGGCTCCCCTCCAACCCTTCCCTGTGGTCGGTACGCCATTCCAGCGAGTGGGTATTGACATCGTTGGGCCTCTGGACCCCAAGACAGCCATGGGCAATAGTTTCATCCTGGTCTTGGTGGACCATGCCACCCGGTACCCTGAAGCCATCCCTCTGAGGACAGTGACGGCTCCCGTGGTGGGGCGTGCACTGATGGGAATTTTCTCACGAGTGGGATTCCCTCTAGAGGTGGTGAGCGACAGGGGGACCAATTTCATATCGAAGTATATGAAGTCCCTTTGGCAAGAGTGTGGCGTAACGTATAAGTTCACCACGCCTTACCATCCACAAGGTAACGGGTTGGTTGAGAGATTCAACCGAACCCTAAAAGGCATGATCATGGGCCTGGAAGGTCCAATGAGGCGTAAGTGGGACGTCCTCTTGCCATGCCTACTCTTTGCATATCGCGAGGTGCCGCAGAAGTCCCTAGGGTTCAGCCCCTTTGAACTACTGTACGGTCACCCCGTGAGAGGACCGCTGAGTTTGGTAAAGGAAGGCTGGGAGCAATCTCCCAGGAAACCTCCCCAGAATGTATATAGCTACATGCTGGCCTTCAGAAACCAGACCAGACGCTTCAGACAACTTGCCGAGGCAAATCTGGAAGCGAGCCAGGAGGAAATGAAGCGGTGGTACGATCAGAATGCCACTCTGGTCGAGCTTCAGCCTGGACAAGAGGTGTATGTCCTGGCCCCAGTGGAGCCCTGTGCCCTTCAAGATAAGTGGACAGGCCCATTTGAGGTTGTGGAGCGCAAGAGCCCCGTGACATACTTGGTGGACATGAAGACGCCCAGGAACCCTTTGCGGGTCCTACATGTCAACCGCCTCAAGCCCCACTTGCGAAGGTCCGAAGTGGGCATGTTGTTGGCAACCGATGACGGAATGGAGGAGGAGTCGGAGCCTCTTCCTGACCTCTTGGTGGCCTGTGAGAAGGATGGGTCAGTGGATGGAGTTAACCTCTCACCCTCCCTGACCGCCGAACAACAGGAGGACTGCCGCCAGTTGCTGGGGCAGTTTCCAGACCTGTTTTCCCTGGTTCCGAGTGTCACAGATTGGTGCGTCCATGATGTGGACACTGGAGACAGCTTACCTGTGAAGCACAAGGCTTACAGGGTGACTGACAGGGTCGGGCCTGCATCAAGGAGGAGGTCTCCAAGATGCTTGCCCTCGGGGTGGTTGAGTCTTCCAGCAGTCCTTGGTCCAGCCCCGTGGTCTTGGTTCCGAAGGCTGCTGCGCCGGGAGCCACACCCGAACTCCGGTTCTGTGTGGACTACAGAGGACTCAATTCAGTCACGAAGACTGACGCGCACCCCATCCCCAGAGCTGACGAGCTCATTGATCGGCTAGGGGCTGCCCGGTTCCTCAGCACGTTTGATTTGACGTCTGGGTACTGGCAGATCGCCTTGACTGATGGGGCAAAGGAGAGGTCGGCATTCTCAACACCAGATGGGCATTTCCAGTTCCGGGTTATGCCATTTGGAATGAAGAATGCCCCTGCCACCTTTCAGAGATTGGTCAACCAGGTGTTGGCTGGACTGGACGAGTTCAGTGCCGCCTACCTGGATGACATCGCGGTGTTCAGCGGCACCTGGCCCGAACACCTGCGCCACCTCTGGGAAGTGTTGATGGCCCTGCGCAGAGCAGGCCTCACAATCAAAGCAAGCAAGTGCCAGATTGGGCAGGGTTCAGTGGTGTACTTGGGACACCAAGTTGGGAGTGGCAAGGTAGCCCCCTTGCAGCCCAAGATCGAAACCATCCTGGCTTGGGAACCCCCCAAGACCCTGACTGCAGTGAGAGCCTTCCTGGGGCTCACTGGGTATTACCGGAGGTTTGTCAAGGGCTATGGCACGATCGTGACCCCCTTGACAGAGCTGACTTCGAAGAAGCAGCCCAGGAATGTGATTTGGACTGACACCTGTCAGAAGGCTTTTGACACCCTGAAGACTGCCATGTGCACGGCGCCCGTGCTCCTGGCTCCTGATTTCTCCAAGGAATTCATAGTGCAAACAGACGCTTCAGAGCATGGTGTAGGGGCTGTTCTTTCACAGATGACTGAGGAGGGCTTTGACCAACCCGTAGCCTTCATAAGTCGGAGGTTACTTCCACGGGAAAGTAGGTGGAGTGCAATAGAGCGTGAAGCATTTGCTGTGGTCTGGGCCCTGAAGAAGCTAAGACCCTACTTGTTTGGGTCTCACTTCCGAGTTCAGACGGACCACAGGCCCCTCAGATGGTTGATGCAAATGAGGGGTGAGAACCCGAAACTGTTGAGGTGGTCCATTTCTCTACAGAGTATGGACTTTACGGTGGAACACCGCCCTGGCACCGATCACGCCAACGCTGACGGTCTGTCCAGATTTTTCCGCCTTAGTGATGTGGAACTCCCTGGGGAAGGGTAGTTCCCCCCACATTTCAGCTGGAGGGGACACATGTTAGACCTGGCACCTTGGCGTGAGTCTCCCTTCCACTTTTTTGCTGATGTGCCTCCGATGTTTTGCTGGTTTTCCGATACTCAGGGCACTGCGCCACGGCTGATCCGTGCCGCAGTGCAAGTGCTCCCTACTGTAAATTGTACATGCGATTGGTATCCATGATTGGTTCTTTGGATTTACTGTTAGTCCCTAGTAAAGTGCACGAGAGAGTGCCGGGGCTTGTAGATGCCAATACTGCTGGTGGGCCTGCAGCACTGGTTGCGCCACCCACCGAAGCAGCCGTAAAGATGTGTCGGGGAACTGCGACCGCAGAACCCGCGTGCGGTCTCGTACTGTCACGCTAGCTGGGCAAGTGTCCCCACTTGCCAGCACCGACCCTTCCCTTGACTACATATTAGTCACCCCTATGGTAGGCCTGCGGGCAGGGTGCGTTGTAGGTGCAAGGTAGGACAAGCCCTGAGATGCGTGGCCTGTCCTAGTAGTGACTTACAACCAAGACCGTATTTCACTATTGAAGGCTACCTGCTCCATTAGGCCAGACTGAGCTGCGAGGATTATTACACCCTATAATCCCCGCAGGCTCAAGGAGCATGGTAGCGAGTCATGTTTAGTATGCCTGAACTCAGGATGATAAAATATTTCTTGTAGTCAAGTTTATTTTAGTATCCTGGGTTTGCAAATGCTACTTTTAGAAAGTTAGCATTTGCTTGCTTAACCATTTCAGCCCGCCTCTGCTGGTATGTGTATCTGACTGTCTGGGATGTGTGAGTGACAGGGCTGGAGGGATGACAGGTGGTGAATGCGCAGATTACACCTTAGTGGGAGGTAGGAGTGCCTCTTGACTCGAACTGTAGCTGTGCTCGACCACCACAATGCTGGCTCCACCCTCCTGGGGAGCGGCGGATGACTCTGCCGACGCCTGGCCCAGGAAGGGCGAAGCCCCCATCAACAAGGTACTCTGGCCACCCCTGTCCGGACAATGCTGGCTCCACCTCCTGTGGGGCGTCTGATGCGCCTGCCCCTCACACTGAAAGCAGAAGCCGAAGTACACCCACCGGGGTACTCAAAGACTGAGAGTGGCTATGCAAAGGCCCCCCCGGCCTGCGAGAACAAAAGAATTGGCCTATAAAAGAAGGAGCCCTGCTCCTTGAAAATTAGATCCTGTTTGGGCCACAGAAGGACTCTGCCCTACGAGAAGGACCGTGAGAGACAAGGAAGGGTGCTGACTCTTGCCTGTGTCTGGTGCCTTGCTGCTGAAGGAGAGGAAGAAGAAAAGACTACGAGAAGACTTTTGCTTTACTTTGTGCCAAACTCTGCTAAAGAGATCTCCAAGGGCTTGCAACTGAACTTGCCCCCTGACCAGCGTCCCAGGACCAGTGGACGCTACCCCCTTGGAAGAAAGCGACTGCGGGTGCTGACCATCGCCGCAGCACCGACGGAGGAATCTCCTCCAAGGCAACGACATCCACCTGACCACCGTGACCGGGGCCCAACGCAACAGCGAGAGCAAAGTAAGGACCAGCCGCCGCTGGCCCGAACACCGTGACCGCAACTGCACCGGGAGCCCGAGAGCAAAGCGAAGGAGGACCCGTCCGGTCCGAGCTCTCGAGGTGACTGCATAACAAGCAGCCACTCACCTGCAAAGATGGACAGTTGCCCTGTGAGAATCCGCAAGGTCGGTAGCCTGCCCGACAGCCCAGCTGTGAGCCCACAGCTGCACCGGCACTTGGCTGGGTACGTCCTGCACTTGGGGACCGTACTGCCACTTGCCACCGCCGCACAGCCGCCGCCTCCAGGGTCGGAGCGGACGACAAGGAGAGGACCCTGCCGCCACAGAACACCGCTGCCCCGGATGACCAGTGACCTGCTCGGCTGAAGAGCCGCAACGATCAGCGACCCCGGGAAGGCAACGCGACGTGGGACAGATCCCCTGGACGCCGCCGGCTCCACAAGAACTTTGGTTAACACCGGCCTACGGGCCTCAAGAGAACTGCATAAGAACTGTGGTAACCTGAACTGAGTAAACTTGCAACCGTTATCATAAAGTACGTTGACTGTATTCACAAAGCCTGCTTAAAATCTATATAAAGATATATATTTTTACAGAATACAGTCTGGTCTCGTTGTGTGGTGGGTTGGTTGTAAAGGTGTACTATTGCAAGTGTTTAACCCTATGTGCCCCAAAGATTAGCCTACGACTGGTTAAGCCACACTACCTAGAGGGTAAGCAGAGGTTGTCTGGAAGGTAACCCTCAGCCCTGACGAGGAAGAGAGAGTCCCTGCTTGTCGCTAGTGTTGCACTGCGCCAACTAGAGCCTCCCCCTTCCTACATAAATCAACAGACATCCTCAGGGTATTTAGCAGGTTATTCTGTTAAGAATGTGGAAATGCAAATTAAATCCACTACAGAAGCGTTATTTCTTTGTATAGGCAAATATTGTATAAGCTTATAAAATGTATGTGCCGGAAAGTAAATTACCATACATACTGCTGATTTTATAATAGAATAGTAACAAACCTGGTGGTGTTAGTTACAGGCAGACAAAATTGTATGTTAAGTATGCTGTTGTACAGTGGCTGATTCCTTCCAATATACACTTTGCTTGAATATTGTAGTGTGCTCCAATGCTCTAGGGTATCTAATAATCGAAATCTCAAGGGAGTCTAATGACTTCATTGATCAGAGGGGTGCTGTGCTGATCAATTAAGAAAGGAATGTAAAATGTACCAGTGGTTTTTCTTGGTAACGTATTGTTCTTATGACTGCGCAAAGTGCCTTGGCTTGTGTCTGCTATAGATTACCTTTATTTAACAATCTTCAAATTTCAGTCACCAGTTTTAGTCGTCTGCTTACAACTAATGCCAGGATACTACCTTGCACATCACCCAATACCATAAATACAGCCATTTACTCTCCATTCATTTTGCCACAGTGCTACAACATGCACTTAATATGGTTTAAAACAATGACAGAGCACCATAATCAGATAGTTTCAGTCAAAGACACAACACAGATATAGTTGCTTCTAATTCATACTTAAACTCAGAGAAGCAACCTCAGGTGAAAAGTTGAGGGCCTGAGATGCTGGGCATAGGGCTACCATCCGTTGCCTACTAAACCTTGCACTGGATGGCTCTCTCCAACTTTTACTATCTGCCCAGCTCTGTTAGCTTCCTTCTTAGACTTTCTCCCACATTCTTCCATCGTTATCTTACTCGGTCATTCATCCCTTTCTGCCTTTTTTTCTTTCTTTCCGTTCCCTTTGTGCTTCCTATTTGCCTTTTTATCATGTATTTTTCTGTAATTTTATTAGCCTTCCCCTCTTTTCTTTTTCTGTTCTCTTTTCCCTATTTGATTTTTCTCTCTTTCTCTTTCATTTCTATCATTTACATTGCATTCTTTTCCTAGCCCTCATCTTATTTGTATTGTCTATAACGTCTCAGTTGATGGGTCTTGTTACCGCTTTCTTCACTATTTTCCCTCTTGTAGATCTCCTCTATTACCTTCTCTTTCATTTGTATCCACTCTTTGTACTTTTCCTTTATTCTCTTGTATTGTTTACTTTCTTTTCATTCTATTTGTTTTCTTCTCACGTTCATTGTTTCACTAACCTCTATTGTTCCTCAATCTGTCTCCCTCACTGTCCCTTATTGTTCCTTTGGTTCACCATTACTTATGTTCTATCTTTCCTTTCCGCTGTCTTACTCTATCAGTATCTTGAGTGTTTGGCCCCCTACCACTCTGCCAATCTTCCTCAGGTTATACTCATCTGCCGGAATGCTGAGATAGGGGTTGTGTGGGGGACATACATGTCCTAGACATGTCATACTATGGAATTAAGAGGCCCACCTTATTATGGGCTCTTACAATAGAACAAGGCATTTTCTTAACTGGCTTGGATCACCTATTAAGTAAAAACGTGATAAAAGAAAAGTTAAAGAGAAAGCTGGGAGGCTTCTCATGTGTCTTCTGTCTTAGCCTCATTCTCCAACAGGTTTCTCTGCTCTTGGGATGATGGCAGTGGAGGATTCTAGTTCACTGTGCTGCTTGTAGGCTTCACTTGCCACCGAAGGGGCCCCACCCACTATGTAAGGCCTGAAAATGCAAGCCTCTGCAGTGAACCCTCTTCATCTCAGCTGGCTTCACCGCAGAAGTGACAACTGTTAGGCGACATTTTTTATTTTTCTTATGAGGTGAGCTTGGACTGTGGGGGCCGCAGGGGCCTTTGTTACTTCCTTGAACTTCAACTAAAGAAAACTCTGATCTCTCTTTCAGGTACATTATTCACCAGCCTTATCTTGGTATTTTTATTATCCATCCACTGAGAAGAAGTGGGAACATGAGGAGCTCTACAACAACAGATGACTTTACCTTTGGAGTCTGCTGGTTTATTGACTTACTTTTATACATTATTATACAGAGACAGAGAGAAGAGCTTGTACACATGAGGTTCCCGCTGTTCTTTTTGCTCCGCTGACAACCTCAGAGCGCTTTCATTTAAATGCACATTTGAGAGGCTCAAATGATGGGCTGCATACCAAGCGTGCCTCATGTGCTCGTCAGGTCTTAGGCTGTCTGTCAGTGCTCAAGAACAACAAGACATGCTTCTGTGAGTTATTAACAAGATAAGAAACACCAACATGCACATCAATGGGACTGTCCTTCAGTGGGTTGACTCCTTCCTGAACCAACGCTCACAGCTATTCAAACTAAACAACTCGATCTCAAGAGTCCCTCAACAGCTGCAGCCAGTCCATTGGGGCTGAGGGGCCACGCCCCTCCCCCTTTTGCCCCTTACGAACGTTATCTGTCAGGCTGAATAAAGATGTGCAAGTGAATATAAAAAATCCTTGGATCAACAAAACATTTTTTTAATAAAGAAACATGATTCAAGAATTATTAACAAAAAAGGGTTTTGTATAGATTGAGATCGTGTTACTTGATCTACTATACTTAAGATTTGGTCAGATGGTCGACATGTTTCAGCCCCACTATGCCCAGCCGGGTCTGGGGGGCTTTCTTCAGGACCGATTTGTAAGTTAAAATACTTGCACAATTTGTGTAGCACAACAGTGGTTATATTTTCCACCTTCTGTTTGGTGAGGTCAGTAGTACCTACAACCAAAGAAAGACATAAAGGTAATATGTTGATATCTATTATTCAATGTGACCCTATATGAATAACTTCAAATACTGATTTAGTAATGAAATAAATACTTTAAACGCTAATTTCGTGATAGGAGGGATACTGAGAATGGAAAGTTAGTCCTATCTGTCACCATGATGTATAAAGGTTTATCTTGTATTCAAATTATTGTAAATGAAGATGGAGTCTAAAGTGCTTTATTTATAATTGTATAGTGGACTTATAGTATGTCAAAAACGTCCCCTGCACAGAGAATCAGTAATGCGTTGCAATCGTATTTGGCATTATCATAATTCAAAAGTAGTGCATATTTTCTGTCCCTCGCCCGTTTTCCACCGCTGTGTCCCTGTGGCCGCCCCCTGCAATCCCATTCACCACGCCGCTCCCGCCTCCTAGCTGCTCCTCCCTCCCACACCCCCTCATATGAAGGCCGCGCAGCTGGCGCGCCGAAGGAGCGCCTAAGTCAAGCCCGACTGCGCCCGTCCGTGCCTGGACCACGCCCAGCGCCAGAACCCCTGGCCCCCACGAACACCACGACGCCCGACTCCACTACGATAGCATTAAATAAGGGGGGGTTTTACCCAATAGAGTCACTAGGGACCTGGGTGCTATATGATACAAGATAGGGGGTCCCAGTGAAAAGGTATCACAAGTACACAAACAAACACTTTGGAACACACAATTTTAAAAAAAATCACAGACTAATAGTTCAGCACACTGTTATGTATTCACAAGGTGCTTATTCACATTACTTATGACAAATTCATAACACAACTGTTATTGTGCCGAAGGGGAGGGTGAGGGACAGTGTTTGTGTGGGGAAGGGATGTGCAAGGTAGGTCATCGTGACAATGATATCAATATATGATTCATAAACGGTCAATACAGCTGGCTTCAGACTACTGAGCCAGCACAATGGACGAGCTACTACTGCTCACAATCAAAAAGAAACCATGATAGCAATGCTACTAATTAATAATTGGAGTGATGGTTGCATCGACTGGTGAATGGTAATAGCCGTCGACGTTTCGACCCCAAAATTATACTGGTAGGTATATGTCACACCTTAAAGCGGGGTCTTCATCAGGACAAAAGATCCCTGGGGAACACTGGTTTCCATGGAAATTTGGGCGATTAAGCTGACAACATGAACAGAAGAACAGGGGAACCCTCGTCTACAGCCCCCCAGACCCGACCACAGTTCAGCGACTCCATCACCGACTTCATCAGAACACATGCCCTCACCTCCACGGACTACATCCTCCTCGGGGACCTGAACTTCTACTTCGAGAACAACAATGACACCAACTCCACCACCCTGATCGACAACCTCGCCATCCTCGGACTCAGACAGGTCGTGACCACACCTACTCACGCTGCTGGCCACACGCTCCACCCCATCTTCTTTGCAAGCCCCCACGTCTCCTTCAACCACACCACCGAACTCCACTGAACCGACCATCACTAAATCCACTTCACCTTCAGGAAGCGCACCAGGCACCACCGCACCCAACAGATGCCTCATCGCAGCTGGAGCGAAGTCACCGAAGACCAGCTAACAACTACCCTCGCCCAGAGCCCACCCACAAACCCCAGGGACCCCGACACCGCCGCCCGCAACTTCATACAGTGGCTCGACATCTGCGCCAACACCCTCGTCCCGCTCAAGAAACCCTCCAACAGCCACACCAGCAAGAAAGCCACCTGGTTCACCAAAGACCTCCAGGCCTCCAAACGAACATGTTGAAAACTGGAGAAGAACTGGCTCCACGAACGAACACCGGACAGCTACGCAGCCCACAAGAACGCCACCTGCAAACACCATCACCTCATCATATGCGCCAAAAGGGCCTCATTCAAAGACCGCCTAGATAACAATGCACACAACAGCAAAGAACTCTTCAACATCGTGAAAGAACTCTCCAACACCAACGACATTCCACCTTCGCAAGACCTGTGCGACTCGCTGGCCTCCTTCTTCCACCGCAAGATCGCCGACATTCACAACAGCTTCATCGTCACGACCGCCCCGACAACCACGGAGACTTCCGCCCCCACAACTACCACCCGCACCAACCGCCTGCTCTCCTGGACCAACATCAACGACGAGGACACCAGCAAAAGCATGAACACCGTCCACTCCGGATCACCGCTAGACCATTGCCCACACCACATCTTCAACAAAGCCAGCACAACCATTGCACCCCATCTTCGGAAAGTAATCAACATCTCCTTCGAGACAGCAACCTTCCTGGAAAGCTGGAAGCACGCCAAGAACAACGCCTTAGTCAAGAAACCCAAGGCGGACCCCAAGGAACTCAAGAACTTCCGGCCCATTTCCCTGCTCTCGTTCTTGGCAAAGGTCATCAAGAAAACTGTCAACAAACAACTGACCCGCTACCTCGAGGAGAACAGCATCCTAGACCCATCCACTGAAGACATCAGGATCCTGCTAGACAACGGAGAAACAGAGGTCCTCATTCTCCTGGACCTGTCAGCCGCCTTCGACACGGTCTGCCACCGCACACTACGAACATGCCTACACAACGCCGGGATCCAAGAGAAGGCCCTGGACTGGACCACATCCTCTCTGGCAGAACACAGAGCCTCCACCTCCCCCCCTTCCACTCCAATGTCACTAGATCATCTGCGGCGTACCCCAGGGCTCATCCCTCAGTCCAACGCTGTTAAACATCTACATGGCACCTCTCGCCCTCGTCATCCAACAGCACGACCTCAACATCATCTCCTACGCCGATGACACCCAGCTAATCCTCTCCCTCACCAAAGACCCTCACACCGCCAAAAACAACCTCCACGAAGGAATGAAGGCCGTCGCCAAATGGATGAGGAACAGCCGACTAAAGCTGAAATCGGACAAGACGGATGTTTTCAACCTCGGATCCACCCCCTTCGGCCTGGGACTACTCCTGGTGGCCGACCACACTGGGAACAGCTCCAACACCCACTCACCACGCACGCAACCTGGGGGTCATCCTCGACTCCACCCTCTCCATGCCTAAGCAGATCAATGCTGTCTCCTCCTCCTGCTTCAACACCCTCTGCATGCTCCACAGGATCTATAAGTGGATCCCCACCAAAACTAGAAAAACAGTCACTCAGGCCCTCGTCAGCAGCAGGTTGGACTACGGAAAAGCCCTCTATGCAGGCACTTCGGCCAAACTCCTGAGACGGCTGCAACACATCCAGAATGCCTCTGCACGTCTGATCCTCGGCATCCCCCGTCTCAGGTACTGCACACCCCACCTGAGAGACCTGTACTGGCTCCTCGTCAACAAGATGATAACCTTCAAACTCCTCACCCACTCACACATAGCACTCCACAACACCAGACCAGCAAACCTCAACAGACGACTCAGCTTCTACACCCCCACCCATAAGCTCCGCTCCACCGGCCTCGCCCTCACCGCAGTCTCCCGCATGCAAAGAATGACTGCCGGTGGCAGATCCTTCTCCCACCTCGCCGCTAAGACCTGGAATACCCTCCCTACCCACCTACGGCAGACCTGCTGACCTGCTGACCTTCAGAAGACTCCTCAAGGCCTAGCTCTTCGAGCAGTAGCAGCACCAAGCCCACCACCAGGGCCTTGAGACCCTCATGGGTAAGTAGTGCGCTTCACAAGTGATTGATTGATTGAGAGATATATATATATATAACTATAAAGACCCGTCCGTGGGGCGAAACGCGTCATGGAGGGCACTTGCTCTGCACTACTAGCTGCTGATTAAATGCACTGCTACAACTGAAACTTGGTTGTGTTGGCTGATCTGTTCTAACTTGAGGGATTGCTTTGGAGGTCTGCGCCCGCTTTCACTCCGTCCAGAGCAGTTGGGAGTTTGCTGTTTATAACTATAAATATATATATGTGTGTGTGTGTATTTGTGTGTACCGTGTCTGCCTCAAATCTGTATAGTTAACTTTTCGTAATGTCTTTCGCAGACTTTCTTTACATACCGTCACTATGTATTTATATTTCCTCCAAATGTAACTTTAATAAATAATATAAACTCACTCAAATTCCAGATGAATGATGCAAGAAAATTTTACACAAAACTCACTCACCTACTTATTCTCCCTGGGCCTGGTGTCTGGAGTGCAGTGGCATAAACTTAACCTACACTGTACCTGAATATCAAAGGAAGCTGCTGGACTCAGACCTCAGCCCACCTATCATAAGAAAATCAACAGGAGTTGTTGGGTCCCAGTGGAAGAGACCGATACCACTGACACACCCACTCCTAAATTGTCTCAGACAGCCAGCCCTGGCCCCAGCCATTGAGATTAATGGAGGTCTTCTAAAGTAAAAATCTATTCCTGGCAGAAACACCCACCATGCCCACATGCGTGTGTAGTCTCTGTCCTGATTTATGCCTCCAGGTCAAGGAAAACCTCGCCCTGCCACAATATTGCCAGGGTCAAGGGCCATCCTCCTCCACCCCGCAAAACCCCCCATAGATTTACATATTTTTTCACAGGGCAGCAAACATAATTTATTGCTAACTGATCGGTGTATCTTCATCCTCTTTTGTTACTCCCCCAGGGTGGCAGGGCGACACCCATCTCGCCCCTTAAAACCCGCTGTCCCTCCTTTGACTTCATTCTTTGTTTTTTAAATATATTTGATTGTTTTTTCAACACAAACAAAACACCCATTTTCTTGGCACATTATTGTTAGGGGCACATTACTTGATACATTTATATTTGTTCATATCCTGCAATTGGGCTTGTATACACGCTATAGTTTCTATCCCACTAACCTTCCTGATCTTCCTGTCTTTGGACATCTCTCTCACTTAACATGCTTGCTATAACATCATGCATCCTTGTGCTGGCCCAGATTTGTGCCCCTTATTTGTGTGCAATTCCCTATCTCTTTCCTTTGCCTTCATAAACTATATCAAATTATAGATTGAATGTGTTAGAAACTGGGGCCTCTAGTTGGCAATGGTTTGCACCTTTGTCCAAGTAGGTACCCTTCTTCCTAGTCAGGGTAAGGGGGATGCCCTTCTAAAATAACCCCTGCTCACCCCCTTGGTAGCTTGGCACAAGCAGACAAGCTTATGTCCGAGGCAGTGTGTAAAGCATTTGTGCAATAATACAGTGAAAACACTACAAATGGACACCACACCAGTTTAGAAAAATAGGTAATTTTTATCTAAACCAAACAAGACCATAACCGACAAAAATCCAACATAAAATAGGTATTTTGCAAGATAACCTTCAAATTGCAGACATATCTCAAAAACACGGTTCTTTCCAGTCGGTAGCTCCAACCGGGGCTACTGCAATGCTGAAAATGACAGAGGCTAACAATTCCAACAGGCCACGTTGGTACGGGTCAGCTGTAGGGTCGACAGACTCGTAGACAGTACCTTGTTTGTTGCGCCCGATCCCGTTGGTACGAGTCGGTCGGGGACACCATCACAGTTGCATTGCAAAGTGAAGCAGTGCGGTGAGCGGTGCACTCACGGTGCGGGGCAGTCAGTGGCTCGGTGGTGATTATCCTACGGCGTCAGTTAGACCAGGGCTGCAATGCGGAGTGAGGCGGTTGTCGATGCGGTGCTGCTAGGTCTCTGTGAAGGCAACGGAGCCGGTTGATATTTGGACGGGCAGTGATGGTGTTGGTGAAGTCTGGGCGGAAAAGTGAAGCAAGGCGGTGCAGAGTACGGTACCCACGGAACGCGGTGAAAGCAGCGGTTTGGAGACGGTCAGCCAGCAGCATCAGTGATACCAGGGTTGCAATGCGAAGTGCAGCGGTTCCTCTGTGGTGCCTTCAGGACACAGAATTAGCAACGGACTCAGTGACGGAGTCAACTGCTCTTCTCCTCTGTGGCGACTGAAACCCCCGGTTCCAGAGATGGTGCCCAGAGGGATGGTGAAGTCTTTGCTGTCCCTGGGACTTCTTGAACATGGGGCAAGCTCTACCTCAAACCCTTGAATATTCCTTTCAAGCAGGATTCACACATAGTTCCCCTCCTTGGCAGAAACAGCTACTACAAGCCATCCCCAGACAGCACACAGCAAAGGGGCAGTACGTCTCCTTCGGCTTTTCCCAGCTCTCCTCCATTGCAGAGGTTCAACTTGAATGCCAGAAGTAATCTAAACATCTGGGCCCCACCTTTTATAGTCAAAGTTCTTTTGTGGCAGAGAGTGTCTGTGCTCAGCAAAAACCAGTTCTGTCCTCCCTGGCTTATCTTCCTGGTAGGAGATGGAGACAGCATTGACCAATGCAGACCAGGTCCATTCAGGTGTAAAAGAAACCTCCTCCCCCTACTATTAATTCAGCCCATGTCTCCTCAGCCCAGCCCTGACTCACCCTGGAAAGGCATGACACGCCTCACCCCCCATGTGGCTGTCCGAAAAGAATTCACATCCACAGCCCCTGTCACTCCAAAGCCAGACAGTCCATACACAAACCTAGCAGAGGCACACTGGATGGCTAAGCGGGAAAATACCCACTTTCTAAAAGTGGTATTTCGAAACCCAGAATACAAAAATCATCCTTACTAAAAGATGCATCTTTGTATTCAGAGTTCAGGCATACCAAACACAATTTTTCAATCTTCTTCCCGAGGCAGTTATACTTATAAGATGTTAGAAGTGAACTCCCCCTTCTATCCTATGGGACAGATAGCTTTTCAATAGTGAAAAACTAGATTCTCTGTATTTCACTACCAGGACATGTTACACACATCAACACATGTCCTACCTTTTACATACACTGCACCATGTCCACAGGAATACCTTGGGCGTACCTTAGTGGTGACTCACATGTAAGAAAGGGGAAGTTTAGGGCCTGGCAAGTGGGTACTAAACTGCACACAGACATTACAATGGCAGGTCTGAGAACCTTTTGGAAGGCTAGGGGGCGTGGCTTCGGCGCAAAGCGCGATGGCTGCCTGTTGAGGAAGCTCCGCTCGCCGGCAACATTATCCTTCATCAACATCCTTCCGAAGCGCCCTATAAGCCGTAAAATCACTGCAGGGCATTGTGCGAGAGGCGCGGTGTGTAACAGCTGCATAGGTGTTGGGGGGGCTGTGTCGCCACCGCTGCACCACAACACGGAGAACATCGCGACTCCGGAAGGAAAATGGCGCTGTGAAGAAGACCGTGGCCTTTTAAGCACAGCTGCGTATCTTGGATGGGCTCCGTCTCCTGGTGGTTATCTGAGGACTTAGGACCCGAGCCGGCGGTGTGATAGCTGCAGGGCGGCGGCTGGGTTCTGCGGCCGATTGCGCTGCTGAGGGAGACCGGAGGAGAGTGCGGCGCTGCAGAGGCTTGTGTGAAGAGAGGGCCTGGGTCGCCTCCTGACTGGTGACGCCTACCGGGCTGACCCCTGATTATCGGCGGCTGTGCGGGGACTGTGGAGGAGCCTGGTCCGAGCAAGAAGAGTCGGAATCGGCACGGGGGAGCAACGCTGGAGGTGCCCTGGCAGGGTAAGTTATATGGCTGGGCGGACTGGGCCTGGGCTGCTGGTGTGGCTCTGCTGACACTGGGCACCATACTGATAGCTACGTTGGCACTAAGCGGGCGTTGGGCTGACAGGTGATGAGAGGCGCAGGCCGGAGGTGGTGGGCGCTGTGATCTAGAGGTGAGGGCTGGGCCATTTTCTAGAGGCTGGGGGGCACCTCCCTGTGAGCTCCAGTGACCCATTTGGATGATTATACAGGCTGGAGGAATTGGAGGGCGCGGGGGTTGCCTGGCCAAAGGGAGGTGGGACCGGCGCTACTCTGGTGAGCAGTGCAGCCTACTACATATAGTCTCCTGTCGGGGTGCTGAGGCTGGCTCTTCAGCGTGTGAGGTACTTGGGATCCTCCTGAAGCGCGGACCAGGAACAGCTTCCGGACAAGGGCTGAGACGGTGCACAGTGAGTTATCTACATCTACGGAGTGCAAAACAAGTTGGCTATTTACAAAAGATACGTGCCAGGGAGCTTCGTACTGCTTTGGCTCAGAAGACCAGGTCCATATATAGACAAACACGGTAGTGGTGTGAAACGCTGCTACTGGGACAAGGTGGCTGATCATAAGGCTGGAGACGCCACTGTGACTACTGCAGCTTCGGTGCTCGTCATGGGGAAATCGGAACCCAAACTGGCCAAATTACAGTTTGAAAACCAGTGCACTACCTGCGGACGGAATGGGAGTCCATGGCGACTCGGGGGGTGCTTCGGGCTCAGATGAAACTGCAGCGGATGACACCAGTTCTATTTTGCTGGAACTTCGAGCTGGCATGAAAACAATTGACAGCAAGATAGACGCATTGGCGACCGGATTGGACATTGTCCAAAAAAGGTGGAGAAACATGAGCACAGATTGGATGTCCTGGAGAACCGTGTCTCAGACACACACTATGCGCAGGCTGAATCCAGAATGCAGATACTGCAAATGGAAACGATCCTGGATGTTATAAGAGCAAAAAATGAGGTTTGGGAAGCGCGCTCACGACGCAACAACCTGCGCATAATAGGCCTATCAGAGTCAACGCCCATATCCAAAATGGAGAAATTTGTGGAAGATTTGCTGCGTGAGCTATTTGGCTCTGTGCTCTCCACCCTGATGATAGTGGAACGGGCACATCGATCACTAGGACCACGGCCTAAACCGGGCACACCACTGCGCCCGATCATAGCGCGTCTTCTGAACTATGCTGATAGAGACGCTGTGCTGCGAGAGGCGAGGGCCAAAGATCTGGTGATTTATAAAGGGGACAAGCTCTCCTTTTTTCCAGACTACACGCCAGGAGTTCAAGGGGCAAGGACAGAATTTGTGACGGTGAAGAAATTGCTGAGAGAAGCCTCTGTACCCTACGCTATGTTGTACCCGGCCAAGCTGAAGATTACGCATGAGGAGCCGTCCCATTTCTTCACAGATGCGAAATCAGCTCTGAAATTTACCAAGCAAATTTGCAAGGGAAGGCCACAGCAGCACATGCAGACGGAAAAGCCTGGAGAATCTGGTTTGGACGAAGCGGATTAGGAGTACATGACTAACCCGCCATTAGCATTGATGGCTGGGGGAATTAGAAGGCCAGATGAGAACATCCAGATGGAGTTAAAAATTTGCCTGATTGATTTGGTGCGGCGAGGGGAACAGACGGGGCCTAATAGACGTTGAATATTGTGTGCTCCAAGGGTGACAATATTACATATTTGTCATATTATGTTTCGCTAGGGCGTATAGGGGGCTGACTGTTGAGGTTCAGCGGCCGCATCTCGGTGCGGTTTTTCTCTGCTGAACCATCTCCCCTAGCGGGTATTCCCCGAATGTTGGGATTGTATGAAGTTGGAAGTTATTCGAAGGGTGGGTGATGGGTTTTTTTCTCGACCTGATTGGGAGGTTGGAGTGGGAGGTGGGGGGGAATTTTTTTTTTGTTGATTTGTCACACATCACATTTGTTCAATTATTTGTAGGTACAATCACAGTGATTATATGGGCTGCGGCACTGTTGAACCGATGTACGTATTACTCCTCTGTGAACAGATATGTTACTAGGGTTAAGAGGTATCAGGGAACTGATGGCAGATAGATGCAGATTTTTACGGCTTTGTTCGCCATAAGTTGGCAGGGTATGCTCAGACGTGAGTCCCTTCCTCAATTTACCACTGGATTCAAGCAAGCCTGGCTGAAGGCGGCTGGAATGCCAGAAACCGGTCCTAGGAAGCTTGTTTACGGTCCAGGGAAGGCATGGCTTGGCAGTTCGGGCTGGAATGTTCCCATGAGGCACAGGGTCAGACTGATTTGCATATGGCCATGTCTGAACTGGGGTAACAGAGTGGGCTAAAGAACGGTGATGGATTAAACCCAGATCTGTTGACTGGGGGTGAGTGCTTGTATTGTCAACGCTCCGTCCATCATTTCCTTTGGTTTTTCTTTGTTCGCCATAAGTTGGCAGGGTATGCTCAGATGTGAGTCCCTTGCTCACTTTGCCACTGGATTCAAGCAAGCCGGGCTGAGGACGGCTGTAATGCCAGAAACCGGTCCTCGGTGGCTTGTTTCCGGTCCAGGGAAGGCATGGCATGGCAGTTCGGGCTGGACTGTTCCCATGAGGCACAGGGTCAGACTGATTTGCATATGGCCATGTCTGAACTGGGGTGGCAGAGTGGGCTAAAGAACGGTGATGGATTAAACCGAGATCTGTTGACTGGGTGTGAGTGTTTGATTGGTTCAGATGCTCCGCCCATCACCACCCCCTTTTGTACTGCAGATGCCGATTTTTAACCTGGAATGTAAGAGGCCTGTATTTGTCTAAGAAAGTGCGACAAATGTTAGCATATCTGAATCGCCATGTTATACATGTTATTTTATTGCAAGAGACGCACCTAGCCAAATATACGGATGGTGGTATGACGAGCAGATGGGTGTGTTTTCAGCTGGCTGTGTCGTACTCCTCCTATGCTAGAGGGGTTATGATACTGGTCAAGAAAGGAGTGAAGTTTCAACCACTGCATACGTATACAGATGATGAGGGTAGGTGTGCTATGGTGTGGGGCTGACTCAGTGTGCAATTGATTATGATAGTAAATATGCATGGATCCATTGTGGATGATACGTCCTGTGTGGCCCGTGTGTGCGGGGTGCTGGGGGAATGGCCGGAAACTCCTGTCCTCTGGGGGGAGATTTAAATACGTATCTGAATGCAGATTTGGACAAGTCTAATCCTATATCCCACCGCACCCCTAATGTTGCTAGGAGCCTAGCATGTGCGATGGAAGAATTTGGTCTTAGAGATGTTTGGCGAGTGCGTAACCCACAGGCGCGGAAGGGTACGCATGCAACGCCCGCACATGACATATGGTCAAGACTAGATTATTGGCTAGTGGGGACAGAGGTGATGGACTGGTTAAAGGGAATTACAACTCTTGCCCGTACACTGTCGGATCATAATCCGGTGCAACTGGACGCTGTAGGAAGGGGGAGGCTCTAGTTGGCGCAGTGCAACACTAGCGACAAGCAGGGACTCTCTCTTCCTCGTCAGGGCTGAGGGTTACCTTCCAGACAACCTCTGCTTACCCTCTAGGTAGTGTGGCTTAAGCAGTCGTAGGCTAATCTTTGGGGCACATAGGGTTAAACACTTGTAATAGTACACCTTTACCACCAACCCACCACACAACGAGACCAGACTGTATTCTGTAAAAATATATATCTTTATATAGATTTTAAGCAGGCTTGTGAATACAGTCAACGTACTTTATGATAACGGTTGCAAGTTTACTTAGTTCAGGTTACCACAGTTCTTATGCAGTTCTCTTGAGGCCCGTAGGCCGGTGTTAACCAAAGTTCTTGTGGAGCCGGCGGCTTCCAGGGGATCTGTCCCACGTCGCGTTGCCTTCCCGGGGTCGCTGATCGTTGCGGCTCTTCAGCCGAGCAGGTCACTGGTCATCCGGGGCAGTGGTGTTCTGTGGTGGCAGGGTCCTCTCCTCGTCGTCCGCTCCGTCCCTGGAGGCGGCGGCTGTGCGGCGGTGGCAAGTGGCAGTACGGTCCCCAAGTGCAGGACGTACCCAGCCAAGTGCCGGTGCAGCTGTGGGCTCACAGCTGGGCTGTCGGGCAGGCTACCGACCTTGCGGATTCTCACAGGGCAACTGTCCGTCTTTGCAGGTGAGTGGCTGCTCGTTATGCAGTCACCTCGAGAGCTTGGACCGGACGGGTCCTCCTTTGCTTTGCTCCCGGGCTCCCGGTGCAGTTGCGGTCACGGTGTTCGGGCCAGCGGCGGCTGGTCCTTACTTTGCTCTCGCTGTTGCTTTGGGCCCCGGTCACGGTGGTCGGGAGGACGTTGACGCCCTAGAGGAGACTCCTCTGTCGATACTGCGGCGATGGTCAGCACCCGCAGTCGCTTTTTTCCAAGGGGGTTAGCGTCCACTGGTCCTGGGACGCTGGTCAGGGGGCAAGTTCAGTTGCAAGCCCTTGGAGATCTCTTCAGCAGAGTTTGGCACAAAGTAAAGCAAAAGTCTTCTCGTAATCTTTTCTCCTGTCTCTCCTTCAGCAGCAAGGCACCAGACACCGGCAAGAGTCAGCACCCTTCCTTGTCTCTCACGGTCCTTCTCGTCGGGCAGAGTCCTTCTGTGGCCCAAACCGGATCTAATTCTCAAGGAGCCGGGCTCCTTCTTTTATAGGCCAATTCTTTTGTTCTCGCAGGCCAGGGGGGCCTTTGCATAGCCACTCTCAGTTCTGGAGTACCCCGGCGGGTGTACTCCGGCTTCTGCTTTCAGTGTGAGGGGCAGGCGCATCAGACGCCCCACAGGAGGTGGAGCCAGCATTGTCCGGACAGGGGTGGCCAGAGTACCTTGTTGATGGGGGCTTCGCCCTTCCTGGGCCAGGTGCCGGCAGAGTCATCCGCCGCTCCCCAGGAGGGTGGAGCCAGCATTGTGGTGGCCGAGCACAGTGACAGTTCGAGTCAAGAGGCACTCCTACCCCCCACTAAGGTGTAATCTGCGCATTCACCACCTGTCATCCCTCCAGCCCTGTCACTCACACATCCCAGACAGTCAGATACACATACCAGCAGAGGCGGGCTGAAATGGTTAAGCAAGCAAATGCTAACTTTCTAAAAGTAGCATTTGCAAACCCAGGATACTAAAATAAACTTGACTACAAGAAATATTTTATCATCCTGAGTTCAGGCATACTAAACATGACTCGCTACCATGCTCCTTGAGCCTGCGGGGATTATAGGGTGTAATAATCCTCGCAGCTCAGTCTGGCCTAGTGGAGCAGGTAGCCTTCAATAGTGAAATACGGTCTTGGTTGTAAGTCACTACTAGGACAGGCCACGCATCTCAGGGCTTGTCCTACCTTGCACCTACAACGCACCGTGCCCGCAGGCCTACCATAGGGGTGACTAATATATAGTCAAGGGAAGGGTCGGTGCTGGCAAGTGGGGACACTTGCCCAGCTAGCGTGACAGTACGAGACCGCACGCGGGTTCTGCGGTCGCAGTTCCCAGACACATCTTTACGGCTGCTTCGGTGGGTGGCGCAACCAGCGCTGCAGGCCCACCAGCAGTATTGGCATCTACAAGCCCCGGCACTCTCACGTGCACTTTACTAGGGACTAACAGTAAATCCAAAGAACCAATCATGGATACCAATCGCATGTACAATTTTACAGTAGGGAGCACTTGCACTGCGGCACGGATCAGCCGTGGCGCAGTGCCCTGAGTATCGGAAAACCAGCAAACATCGGAGGCACATCAGCAAAAAGTGGAAGGGAGACTCACGCCAAGGTGCCAGGTCTAACATGTGTCCCCTCCAGCTGAAATGTGGGGGGAACTACCCTTCTCCAGGGAGTTCCACATCACTAAGGCGGAAAAATCTGGACAGACCGTCAGCTTTGGCGTGATCGGTGCCAAGGCGGTGTTCCACCGTAAAGTCCATACTCTGTAGAGAAATGGACCACCTCAACAGTTTCGGGTTCTCACCCCTCATTTGCATCAACCATCTGAGGGGCCTGTGGTCCGTCTGAACTTGGAAGTGAGACCCAAACAAGTAGGGTCTTAGCTTCTTCAGCGCCCAGACCACAGCAAATGCTTCACGCTCTATTGCACTCCACCTACTTTCCCGTGGAAGTAACCTCCGACTTATGAAGGCTACGGGTTGGTCAAAGCCCTCCTCAGTCATCTGTGAAAGAACAGCCCCTACACCATGCTCTGAAGCGTCTGTTTGCACAATAAACTCCTTGGAGAAATCAGGAGCCAGGAGCACGGGCGCCGTGCACATGGCAGTCTTCAGGGTGTCAAAAGCCTTCTGACAGGTGTCAGTCCAAATCACATTCCTGGGCTGCTTTTTCGAAGTCAGCTCTGTCAAGGGGGTCACGATCGTGCCATAGCCCTTGACAAACCTCCTGTAATACCCAGTGAGCCCCAGGAAGGCTCTCACTGCAGTCTGGGTCTTGGGGGGTTCCCAAGCCAGGATGGTTTCGATCTTGGGCTGCAAGGGGGCTACCTTGCCACTCCCAACTTGGTGTCCCAAGTACACCACTGAACCCTGCCCAATATGGCACTTGCTTGCCTTGATTGTGAGGCCTGCTCTGCGCAGGGCCATCAACACTTCCCAGAGGTGTCGCAGGTGTTCGGGCCAGGTACCGCTGAACACTGCGATGTCATCCAGGTAGGCGGCACTGAACTCGTCCAGTCCAGCCAACACCTGGTTGACCAATCTCTGAAAGGTGGCATGGGCATTCTTCATCCCAAATGGCATAACCCGGAACTGGAAATGCCCATCTGGTGTTGAGAATGCCGACCTCTCCTTTGCCCCATCAGTCAAGGCGATCTGCCAGTACCCAGACGTCAAATCAAACGTGCTGAGAAACCGGGCAGCCCCTAGCCGATCAATGAGCTCGTCAGCTCTGGGGATGGGGTGCGCGTCAGTCTTCGTGACTGAATTGAGTCCTCTGTAGTCCACACAGAACCGGAGTTCAGGTGTTGCTCCCGGCGCAGCAGCCTTCGGAACCAAGACCACGGGGCTGGACCAAGGACTGCTGGAAGACTCAACCACCCCGAGGGCAAGCATCTTGGAGACCTCCTCCTTGATGCAGGCCCGTACCCTGTCAGTTACCCTGTAAGCCTTATGCTTCACAGGTAAGCTGTCTCCAGTGTCCACATCATGGACGCACCAATCTGTGACACTCGGAACCAGGGAGAACAGGTCTGGAAACTGCCCCAGCAACTGGCGGCAGTCCTCCTGTTGTTCGGCGGTCAGGGAGGGTGAGAGGTTAACTCCATCCACTGACCCATCCTTCTCACAGGCCACCAAGAGGTCAGGAAGAGGCTCCGACTCCTCCTCCATTCCGTCATCGGTTGCCAACAACATGCCCACTTCGGACCTTCGCAAGTGGGGCTTGAGGCGGTTGACATGTAGGACCCGCAAAGGGTTCCTGGGCGTCTTCATGTCCACCAAGTATGTCACGGGGCTCTTGCGCTCCACAACCTCAAATGGTCCTGTCCACTTATCCTGAAGGGCACAGGGCTCCACTGGGGCCAAGACATACACCTCCTGTCCAGGCTGAAGCTCGACCAGAGTGGCATTCTGATCGTACCACCGCTTCATTTCCTCCTGGCTCGCTTCCAGATTTGCCTCGGCAAGTTGTCTGAAGCGTCTGGTTTGGTTTCTGAAGGCCAGCATGTAGCTATATACATTCTGGGGAGGTTTCCTGGGAGATTGCTCCCAGCCTTCCTTTACCAAACTCAGTGGTCCTCTCACGGGGTGGCCGTACAGCAGTTCAAAGGGGCTGAACCCTAGGGACTTCTGTGGTACCTCGCGATATGCAAAAAGCAGGCATGGCAAGAGGACGTCCCACTTACGCCTCATCGGACATTCCAGGCCCATGATCATGCCTTTCAGGGTTCGGTTGAATCTCTCAACCAACCCGTTACCTTGGGGATGGTAAGGCGTGGTGAACTTATACGTTACGCCACACTCTTGCCAAAGGGACTTCATATACTTCGATATGAAATTGGTCCCCCTGTCGCTCACCACCTCTAGAGGGAATCCTACTCGTGAGAAAATTCCCATCAGTGCACGCCCCACCACGGGAGCCGTCACTGTCCTCAGAGGGATGGCTTCAGGGTACCGGGTGGCATGGTCCACCAAGACCAGGATGAACCTGTTGCCCATGGCTGTCTTGGGGTCTAGAGGCCCAACGATGTCAATACCCACTCGCTGGAATGGCGTACCGACCACAGGGAAGGGTTGGAGGGGAGCCTTGTTCTTCCCTCCCGTCTTCCCACTTGCCTGGCAAGTTGGACAGGTTCTGCAATAAGCATCTGAGCTCTTATGCATTTGGGGCCAGTAAAAGTGGGTGACAAGCCTGTCATAGGTCTTGTCCATCCCCAAATGTCCTGCTAAAGGCACATCATGAGCCAGACCCAGTAGGAAGGCTCTGAACTTCTGGGGTACCACCAGCACACGGGCTGACCCAGGTTCAGCAGCCTTAGGCTCCGAATACAGGAGGTCGTTCTCCCAGTACACGTAATGTGTTTTGGCCTGAACACCATTGGCCTGGTCTGCAGCCTGCTGCCGCATACCCACGAGAGAAGGGCATTCTTTCTGCTCCCTGCAGAATTCCTCCCTGGAGGGTCCTCCTTCTTGCTGCCAATGGGTCAGCTCAGGCAGGTCCCCCAGTTCGGCGATCTGTTCCCCTGTAGGCTCCAGGGCATCCCCCTCAAGGTCTGCCTCCTCCTGGACCGTAGGAACTTCAGGGGCCGGTTTCCCGCGCCCCCTGCGCCTCCTCCCTAAGGCCGGTTCCTGGGCCTCTCCTTCAGGCCCCAGGACCTCTCGATCACCCCTACTGGCTGCCATCGACCGGGTGGTCACGCACGCCCAGTCAGGCAGACCCACCATCCGCAGGTGAGTCGTCTTCTCCACCTTCTCCCAAGGGGAGTGCTCCAAGTCGTTCCCTAGCAAACAGTCAACAGGCATGGTTTTTCTCACACAGACCTGCAGAGTACCAGAGACCCCCCCCCACTCGAAGGGAACTTGAGCCATCGGACACTGACTCTCAGAATTATCAGCGTTGATAACCCTACAGTAGGCATGGGGTACAACCTGCTCCTGAGACACCAGGTGCTGCCTCACTGCAGTCACACTGGCTCCTGTGTCTCTAAGAGCCTCGGCTTCCTTACCATTGATGATCACCACCTGCCCATATTTTTTAGTGTTAGAGGGCAGGTAGTTTGTAGGGATCATCTCGCTGTGTCCTAACGAGACCAGGGTCATGTGAACGGGATCTCCACCCCCCGGGACCATCATTTCTTCTCCCAGGTGAACGCTAGTCACTTGTCGGGGCGGAGCACCAGTGGGTGCGGGTTTTCCAAATAGGCGACACTTGGGGTCACTGGATATGTGCCCAGGCTCGCCACATTTGAAACAATTGAAGGGCCCCTTTGGAACAGGTTTACCTGTCGGGCCCCATTCTGCTTCGGGGGTGGGGGAGGCTGAGAACCCTGCTGCGGATTCCCTTGGGAACTACTTTGGGGGTCTCTTTGGAACCCTTTCTGTTTTCCCCCCTTGTCCCCCCCACTCTTCTGCTGGGGACCCTGCCCACTCTTGGCGGAATCTCCCACGGGACCCTTGTGGACCCTGGTGCTGAGCCAGCGGTCCGCCTCCTCAGCAAGCTTCCTCGGGTTGGACAGCTTGCTATCGATCAGGTGTTGGCGTAACTCAGGAAAACAGTGATCAGACAAGTGCTCCCATGCAATTAAATCAAAGAGACCTTGAAAATCATTAACTTTGTTACCTTTCACCCAACCATCCAGCGCTCTGCAAAAGTAAGTCACATACTCCACATACGTATTCCCAGGCCGCTTAGTACATCCCCTAAACTTCTGTCTATACATTTCAGGGGTAAGCCCGTACCTGTTCAATAAAGCTTCTTTCATGTGGGCATAGGATCTCTGATTCTCAACGGGCAAATCTAGCAAGGTATCTCTCCCTTCGCTAAGGAACCTTCCCCACAACCCCGCTCCCCAATCCTTGTCAGGGACCCGGTGGGAGGACATGGCTACCTCGTATGCCCTAAACCACTGTCCTATGTCATCCCCCTTAAAGAACTCCTTAACTACGTCCTTCGGGATGTGCACTCTTGACTCTACCTGCACTGGCGATGTGCTGCCACCAGAGGGAGGACGATCCAAGTCTCTCTCCTTGAGACTTATCTCCCTCATTTTCACTTCATAATCCATCTGGTGCTTTCGCTCTTCCAGCGCCATTCTTTTGGTTTCAAGCTCCAGCTGGATTTTCAATTCTGCCAACTTTCTTTCGTGATTCCGGGTTTCCTTCCTGTCCGCCAGCTCCTCTGGCGACAGGCCTTTACCAAAGCTGTGCTCGCTGTCTTGCCTCTCGAGATCGATCAGATCCCCAAGCGCATTCTGCTCCTCCGTCGCATTCTGCTCGGCGAGGACGTCTTGCTCTTCCGGGGTCTTTCTGGACTCCACCCAGGCTTTCAGGGCCTTGTAGAGCTCCGGCTTGTTTTTGCAGCCAGCGTGTGGAACCTTGAGTTTCCTACAGAAAAACTTCAGCTCCATCTTTGAGTATTTGTCCAGCTTTGCGGCGTCCCACTCCACCTCCAACACCTCAGAGGTCGTGGACTCCGCTCCATCCAGGCTCTTTGTGCCCGGCATGGTTTTCGCACTCGGAATCTTCTGTCGGCAAAATTCAAAAAGCAAAGTCTGTGGCTAAGTAACTGGACCGTAATCCTTGTGTAGTGGTCAGAAGCTCAGGTATAGATATCGCAAGTGTAAATTCGAAATCCTCACCGCTGCGTCCAATGTAGGAAGGGGGAGGCTCTAGTTGGCGCAGTGCAACGCTAGCGACAAGCAGGGACTCTCTCTTCCTCGTCAGGGCTGAGGGTTACCTTCCAGACAACCTCTGCTTACCCTCTAGGTAGTGTGGCTTAAGCAGTCGTAGGCTAATCTTTGGGGCACATAGGGTTAAACACTTGTAATAGTACACCTTTACCACCAACCCACCACACAACGAGACCAGACTGTATTCTGTAAAAATATATATCTTTATATAGATTTTAAGCAGGCTTGTGAATACAGTCAACGTACTTTATGATAACGGTTTCAGGTTTACTTAGTTCAGGTTACCACAGTTCTTATGCAGTTCTCTTGAGGCCCGTAGGCCGGTGTTAACCAAAGTTCTTGTGGAGCCGGCGGCTTCCAGGGGATCTGTCCCACGTCGCGTTGCCTTCCCGGGGTCGCTGATCGTTGCAGCTCTTCAGCCGAGCAGGTCACTGGTCATCCGGGGCAGCGGTGTTCTGTGGTGGCAGGGTCCTCTCCTCGTCGTCCGCTCCGTCCCTGGAGGCGGCGGCTGTGCGGCGGTGGCAAGTGGCAGTACGGTCCCCAAGTGCAGGACGTACCCAGCCAAGTGCCGGTGCAGCTGTGGGCTCACAGCTGGGCTGTCGGGCAGGCTACCGACCTTGCGGATTCTCACAGGGCAACTGTCCGTCTTTGCAGGTGAGTGGCTGCTCGTTATGCAGTCACCTCGAGAGCTTGGACCAGACGGGTCCTCCTTTGCTTTGCTCCCGGGCTTCCGGTGCAGTTGCGGTCACGGTGTTCGGGCCAGCGGCGGCTGGTCCTTACTTTGCTCTCGCTGTTGCTTTGGGCCCCGGTCACGGTGGTCGGGAGGACGTTGACGCCCTAGAGGAGACTCCTCTGTCGATACTGCGGCGATGGTCAGCACCCGCAGTCGCTTTCTTCCAAGGGGGTTAGCGTCCACTGGTCCTGGGACGCTGGTCAGGGGGCAAGTTCAGTTGCAAGCCCTTGGAGATCTCTTCAGCAGAGTTTGGCACAAAGTAAAGCAAAAGTCTTCTCGTAGTCTTTTCTCCTGTCTCTCCTTCAGCAGCAAGGCACCAGACACCGGCAAGAGTCAGCACCCTTCCTTGTCTCTCACGGTCCTTCTCGTCGGGCAGAGTCCTTCTGTGGCCCAAACCGGATCTAATTCTCAAGGAGCCGGGCTCCTTCTTTTATAGGCCAATTCTTTTGTTCTCGCAGGCCAGGGGGGCCTTTGCATAGCCACTCTCAGTTCTGGAGTACCCCGGCGGGTGTACTCCGGCTTCTGCTTTCAGTGTGAGGGGCAGGCGCATCAGACGCCCCACAGGAGGTGGAGCCAGCATTGTCCGGACAGGGGTGGCCAGAGTACCTTGTTGATGGGGGCTTCGCCCTTCCTGGGCCAGGTGCCGGCAGAGTCATCCGCCGCTCCCCAGGAGGGTGGAGCCAGCATTGTGGTGGCCGAGCACAGTGACAGTTCGAGTCAAGAGGCACTCCTACCCCCCACTAAGGTGTAATCTGCGCATTCACCACCTGTCATCCCTCCAGCCCTGTCACTCACACATCCCAGACAGTCAGATACACATACCAGCAGAGGCGGGCTGAAATGGTTAAGCAAGCAAATGCTAACTTTCTAAAAGTAGCATTTGCAAACCCAGGATACTAAAATAAACTTGACTACAAGAAATATTTTATCATCCTGAGTTCAGGCATACTAAACATGACTCGCTACCATGCTCCTTGAACCTGCGGGGATTATAGGGTGTAATAATCCTCGCAGCTCAGTCTGGCCTAATGGAGCAGGTAGCCTTCAATAGTGAAATACGGTCTTGGTTGTAAGTCACTACTAGGACAGGCCACGCATCTCAGGGCTTGTCCTACCTTGCACCTACAACGCACCCTGCCCGCAGGCCTACCATAGGGGTGACTAATATGTAGTCAAGGGAAGGGTCGGTGCTGGCAAGTGGGGACACTTGCCCAGCTAGCGTGACAGTACGAGACCGCACGCGGGTTCTGCGGTCGCAGTTCCCAGACACATCTTTACGGCTGCTTCGGTGGGTGGCGCAACCAGCGCTGCAGGCCCACCAGCAGTATTGGCATCTACAAGCCCCGGCACTCTCACGTGCACTTTACTAGGGACTAACAGTAAATCCAAAGAACCAATCATGGATACCAATCGCATGTACAATTTTACAGTAGGGAGCACTTGCACTGCGGCACGGATCAGCCGTGGCGCAGTGCCCTGAGTATCGGAAAACCAGCAAACATCGGAGGCACATCAGCAAAAAGTGGAAGGGAGACTCACGCCAAGGTGCCAGGTCTAACAGACGCAATTTTTCCGACAAACATATGCCCTCCTTTTACATGGCGCTTGCGCTCTGAGGCACTGTTAGACCCTGTATATGAAACGGCGGTGAGGGAGGCTATTATACAATATTTTTAGTTAAACAAGGGCACTGTTACAGAGCTGCCACGCTGTGGGATGCTATAGTGAACAATGGTCCCTATTTTCAGAGGAAGCATCACTTATATACAATAATCATACTCTAAATAGGTAGTATGTCTTTTGTCCAGCCGGACAAGAATTTATTTTGCAAATATATATAAAATGAAATTGTTAGAAACATTCAATGACAAGTGGGCACAGCCGTGACCCACGAAACAGTGAGACAACAACACGAAGCACAGAATGGCCAAAGAGCAAAGTGAAATACGTCTGTACACTCCTATTTAAAAGTTTTAACAGACTAAGATCATTTTCTTAATCACCATTGCACATTACAATATTGCATAGTCATATTGCATATGGCGTTTTTTGGTGTCGACGACGTTTCGATGCCACCACTAGATACTGGGCATCATCCTCAGGACAACATAATATTTCATTGTTGTCTTTATGAATTTACAATTGCACTATACCTAAATCGCATTACTGCAAGTTGGATCAGAAGCGAGCGCAATAGCTCGGGGTCACAAGGGGCGGTTAGCCAGCTGATAGGGATCGTGTTAGTTCGGGAGTCCACTTGGATAGTCGAGATAGGGATTCCTTACAAGTGCGCAATCGCACAGTTTCAAGATCAGGAGCTCGATGGGTGGTCCGGCCTCTATCCTGAAGCCAGACCAGCCATCGAGCTCCTGATCTTGAAACTGTGCGATTTAAGGATTATACATTATAAGTACATACATCAGGTTTATTACACCCCAAAGCGCCTGCATGGATATGGGTTGCAAGCATCTGCTAATAGTGTACGTTGTGGCAGAGAGAATGCGGATTTTATGCATCTGGCCTAGAAATGTCAGAAGGTGTGGGAGTTCTGGGAGAAGGTGGTGAGCTGTTTGAACACTATGGTGACTGTTGATCTTCAGTGCACTCCACTTATTTGTTTGTTATGCTCCGTGACGTATATTAAAGGAATAGTTGGCAAATTTGTGCGTCTGGCTTTGCTGCTGGCAGCTCGGAGAGTGGCACTTACGTGGGGGGTAGACACAGGCCAAAGGCTGAATTATGAATAAAAGACATGGTATATTGTAGGGATAACTTGGAGGCATATGCAGAAGAATTGCCCGTGATTTCGAGGCCCACAGACATCTGGGAACCGTTACGACTATATCTGCTCAGTCAAGAAGTATCAGAAGATGATTCGTGAAGAGTTCAGAGGGGTAAAATATTTATTGTGTAAGGTTTGGTTATACTGCTGGAGCGAGATACCGCGGCCCGGAATCACTCATTGTAAATTATGTGAGCTGTTTAGTTCTGCTTTCTTTTTGTTTTGTTGCATTATTTTTTGTTGGTGGGAAATTGATCTTATAGTTGTGGTGAAAATGGAAAATTATCACTTTATACTATTTACAACATGCACAAGTTGTTTACCTGGTCATAAGGAATCCTGAGTTGCCGCCGGACCTCCGGGTTGACGGCTAACAGGCTGTGTTATTTTAGGGAGAACTGGTTTATTACATGCTGCCGGCCTCAGGGTTGTAGGCGCACGGCTGTGTCACTTGTACGGTGAATAATAAAGATTTTTTGGAAAAAAAAAAACCTTTTGGAAGGCTACCCGTGTGGGTGGCACAGTCAGTGCTGCAGGCCCACTAGCAGCATTTACTTTACAGGCCCTGGGTACACATAGTGCACGGTACTAGGGACCTAGGGCTAGATGTAGGTAAATCAGATTTACCGATTCATAAATACCGAATTTTACCGATTCAGTATTCATGAATCGGTAAATCTGATGTAGGTAATTATTCGGTAACAAATGCCGAATCGGTAGGATTCGGTATTTACCGAATCGGTATTTACCATGGATTCCTATGGGCCTTGAAGCCCATAGGAATCAATGGCAAATACCGATTCGGTAATTACCGATTCGGTAAAAATACCGAATTGCCAAGGGGGACAGGGTGTCACTTTGACACCCTGTTGCACCCCTGTTTGTGGCTTGTGTGCCATGTGGCACACATACATGCCCTTGGGGCATGTATGTGTGCCACATGGCACATGTGTACATGCACAGATGTGCATGAACACAGGAATTCATTATTTACCACCCAATAGTATTGGGTGGTAAATAACGATTTTTTAAGGGCCTGTGGCACTGTTTACTGTGCCACCTACATATTGATTTACAGAATCAGTAAATTTACTGATTCGGTATTTTACCGATTCTGTAAATTTACCGATTCGGTAAATTTACTGATTCTGTAAATCAAAGGCACCCTACATTACAAAACCCAAATACCGGTCGGTAACGGCCGAAATCGGCCGTTACCGACCGGTATTTGGTCTCCTACATCTGGCCCCAAGTAGTAAATCATATAAGTGAATTATGGAAACACTAATCCATGACAACAATTTACAGAGGGAGCACTTGCCCTTTGGCATTGTACCACAGTGGCAAAGTGCCTGTAGGAAGGGGGAGGCTCTAGTTGGCACAGTGCAACACTGGCGACAAGCAGGGACTCTCTCTTCCTCGTCAGGGCTGAGGGTTACCTTCCAGACAACCTCCGCTTACCCTCTAGGTAGTGTGGCTTAAGCAGTCATAGGCTAATCTTTGGGGCACATAGGGTTAAACACTTGCAACAGTACACCTTTACAACCAACCCACCACACAACGAGACCAGACTGTATTCTTGTAAAAATATATATCTTTATATAGATTTTAAGCAGACTTATGAATACAGTCAATAACTTTATGGATACGGTTGCAGAATACTTGATTCAGGTTACCACAGTTCTTATAGCAGTTCTCTTGAGGCCCGTAGGCCGGTGTTAACCAAAGTTCTTTGTGGAGCCGGCGGCTTCCAGGGGATCTGTCCCACGTCGCGTTGCCTTCCCGGTGTCGCTGATCGTTGCGGCTCTTCGGCCGAGCAGGTCACTGGTCGTCCGGGGCAGCGGTGCTCTGTGGCGGCACGGTCCTCTCCTCGTCGTCCGCTCCGACCTTGGAGACGGCGGCTGTGTGGCGGTGACAAGTGGCAGTACGGTCCCCAAGTGCAGTACGTACCCAGCCAAATGTCGGGGCAGCTGTGGGCTCACAGCTGGGCTGTCGGGCAGGCTACCGACCTTGTGGATTCTCGTAGGGCAACTGTCTGTCCTTGCAGGTGAGTGACTGCTCGCTATGCAGTCACCTCGATAGCTCGGACCAGACGGGTCCTCCTTTGCTTTGCTCTCGGGCTCCCGGTGCAGTTGTGGTCACGGTGTTCGGGCCAGCGGCTGCTGGTCCTCACTTTGCTTCCGCTGTTGCTTTGGGCCCCGGTCACGGTGGTCGGGAGGATGTGGATGCCTTAGAGGAGATTCCTCCGTCGGTGCTGCAGCGATGGTCAGCACCCGCAGTCGCTTTCCAAGGGGGTAGCGTCCACTGGTCCTGGGACGCTGGTCAGGGGGCAAGTTCAGTTGCAAGCCCTTGGAGATCTCTGTGTAGAGTTTGGCACAAGTAGCACAAAAGTCTTTTCGTAGTCGTTTTGTCTTCCTCTCCTTCAGCAGCAAGGCACCAGACACAGGCAAGAGTCAACACCCTTCCTTGTCTCTCACGGTCCTTCTCGTAGGGCAGAGTCCTTCTGTGGCCCAAACCGGATCTAACTTTCAAGGAGCAGGGCTCCTTCTTTTATAGGCCAATTCTTTTGTTCTCGCAGGCCAGGGGGGCCTTTGCATAGCCACTCTCAGTTCTGGAGTACCCCGGCGGGTGTACTCCGGCTTCTGCTTTCAGTGTGAGGGGCAGGCGCATCAGACGCCCCACAGGAGGTGGAGCCAGCATTGTCCGGACAGGAGTGGCCAGAGTACCTTGTTGATGGGGCTTCGCCCTTCCTGGGCCAGGTGCCGGCAGAGTCATCCGCCGCTCCCCAGGAGGGTGGAGCCAGCATTGTGGTGGCCGAGCACAGTGACAGTTTGAGTCAAGAGGCACTCCTACCTCCCACTAAGGTGTAATCTGCGCATTCACCACCTGTCATCCCTCCAGCCCTGTCACTCATACATCCCAGACAGTCAGATACACACCAGCAGAGGCGGCTGACATGGTTAAGCAAGCAAATGCTAACTTTCTAAAAGTAGCATTTGCAAACCCAGGATACTGAAATAAACTTGACTACAAGAAATATCTCATCATCCTGAGTTCAGGCATACTAAACATGACTCACTACCATGCTCCTTGAGCCTGCGGGGATTATAGGGTGTAATAATCCTCGCAGCTCCGTCTGGCCTAATGGAGCAGGTAGCCTTCGATAGTGAAATACGGTCTTCGTGGTAAGTCACTACCAGGACATGCCACGCACATCAGGGCTTGTCCTACCTTACACCTACAACGCACCCTGCCCGCAGGCCTACCATAGGGGTGACTAATATGTAGTCAAGGGAAGGGTCGGTGCTGGCAAGTGGGGACACTTGCCCCGCTAGCGTGACAGTACGAGACCGCACGCGGGTTCTGCGGTCGCAGTTCCCAGACACATCTTTACGGCTGCTTCGGTGGGTGGCGCAACCAGCGCTGCAGGCCCACCAGCAGTATTGGCATCTACAAGCCCCGGCACTCTCTCGTGCGCTTTACTAGGGACTAACAGTAAATCCAATGCACCAATCAGGGATACCAATCGTATATACAATTTACAGTAGGGAGCACTTGCACTGCGGCACGGATCAGCCGTGGCGCAGTGCCCTGAGTATCGGAAAACCAGCAAAACATCGGAGGCACATCAGCAAAAAGTGGAAGGGAGACTCACGCCAAGGTGCCAGGTCTAACATGTGTCCCCTCCAGCTGAAATGTGGGGGGAACTACCCTTCCCCAGGGAGTTCCACATCACTAAGGCGGAAAAATCTGGACAGACCGTCAGCGTTGGCGTGATCGGTGCCAGGGCGGTGTTCCACCGTAAAGTCCATACTCTGTAGAGAAATGGACCACCTCAACAGTTTCGGGTTCTCACCCCTCATTTGCATCAACCATCTGAGGGGCCTGTGGTCCGTCTGAACTCGGAAGTGAGACCCAAACAAGTAGGGTCTTAGCTTCTTCAGCGCCCAGACCACAGCAAATGCTTCACGCTCTATTGCACTCCACCTACTTTCCTGTGGAAGTAACCTCCGACTTATGAAGGCTACGGGTTGGGCAAAGCCCTCCTCAGTCATCTGTGAAAGAACAGCCCCTACACCATGCTCTGAAGCGTCTGTTTGCACAATGAACTCCTTGGAGAAATCGGGGGCCAGGAGCACGGGCGCCGTGCACATGGCAGTCTTCAGGGTGTCGAAAGCTTTCTGACAGGTGTCAGTCCAAATCACATTCCTGGGCTGCTTCTTCGAAGTCAGCTCTGTCAAGGGGGTCACAATCGTGCCATAGCCCTTGACAAACCTCCTGTAATACCCAGTGAGCCCCAGGAAGGCTCTCACTGCAGTCTGGGTCTTGGGGGGTTCCCAAGCCAGGATGGTTTCGATTTTGGGCTGCAAGGGGGCTACCTTGCCACTCCCAACTTGGTGTCCCAAGTACACCACGGAACCCTGCCCAATCTGGCACTTGCTTGCCTTGATTGTGAGGCCTGCTCTGCGCAGGGCCATCAACACTTCCCAGAGGTGTCGCAGGTGTTCGGGCCAGGTGCCGCTGAACACTGCGATGTCATCCAGGTAGGCGGCACTGAACTCGTCCAGTCCAGCCAACACCTGGTTGACCAATCTCTGAAAGGTGGCAGGGGCATTCTTCATTCCAAATGGCATAACCCGGAACTGGAAATGCCCATCTGGTGTAGAGAATGCCGACCTCTCCTTTGCCCCATCGGTCAAGGCGATCTGCCAGTACCCAGACGTTAAATCAAACGTGCTGAGGAACCGGGCAGCCCCTAGCCGATCAATGAGCTCGTCAGCTCTGGGGATGGGGTGCGCGTCAGTCTTCGTGACTGAATTGAGTCCTCTGTAGTCCACACAGAACCGGAGTTCGGGTGTGGCTCCCGGCGCAGCAGCCTTCGGCACCAAGACCACGGGGCTGGACCAAGGACTGCTGGAAGACTCAACCACCCCGAGGGCAAGCATCTTGGAGACCTCCTCCTTGATGCAGGCCCGTACCCTGTCAGTTACCCGGTAAGCCTTATGCTTCACCGGTAAGCTGTCTCCAGTGTCCACATCATGGACGCACCAATCTGTGACACTCGGAACCAGGGAGAACAGGTCTGGAAACTGCCCCAGCAACTGGCGGCAGTCCTCCTGTTGTTCGGCGGTCAGGGAGGGTGAGAGGTTAACTCCATCCACTGACCCATCCTTCTCACAGGCCACCAAGAGGTCCGGGAGAGGCTCTGACTCCTCCTCCATTCCGTCATCGGTTGCCAACAACATGCCCACTTCGGACCTTCGCAAGTGGGGCTTGAGGCGGTTGACATGTAGGACCCGCAAAGGGTTCCTGGGCGTCTTCATGTCCACCAAGTATGTCACGGGGCTCTTCCGCTCCACAACCTCAAATGGTCCTGTCCACTTATCTTGAAGGGCACAGGGCTCCACTGGGGCCAGGACATACACCTCCTGGCCAGGCTGAAGCTCGACCAGAGTGGCATTCTGATCGTACCACCGCTTCATTTCTTCCTGGCTCGCTTCCAGATTTGCCTCGGCAAGTTGTCTGAAGCGTCTGGTCTGGTTTCTGAAGGCCAGCATGTAGCTATATACATTCTGGGGAGGTTTCCTGGGAGATTGCTCCCAGCCTTCCTTTACCAAACTCAGTGGTCCTCTCACGGGGTGGCCGTACAGCAGTTCAAAGGGGCTGAACCCTAGGGACTTCTGTAGTACCTCGCGATATTCAAACAGCAGGCATGGTAAGAGGACGTCCCACTTACGCCTCATCGGACCTTCCAGGCCCATGATCATGCCTTTGAGGGTTCGGTTGAATCTTTCAACCAACCCGTTACCTTGGGGATGGTAGGGGGTGGTGAACTTGTACGTTACGCCACACTCCTGCCAAAGGGACTTCATATATTTCGATATGAAATTGGTCCCCCTGTCGCTCACCACCTCTAGAGGGAATCCTACTCGTGAGAAAATTCCCATCAGTGCACGCCCCACCACGGGAGCCGTCACTGTCCTCAGAGGAATGGCTTCAGGGTACCGGGTGGCATGGTCCACCAAGACCAGGATGAACCTGTTGCCCATGGCTGTCTTGGGGTCCAGAGGCCCAACGATGTCAATACCCACTAGCTGGAATGGCGTACCGACCACAGGGAAGGGTTGGAGGGGAGCCTTGTTCTTCCCTCCCGTCTTCCCACTTGCCTGGCAAGTCGGACAGGTTCTGCAATGAGCATCTGAACTCTTATGCATTTGGGGCCAGTAAAAGTGGGTGACAAGCCTGTCATAGGTCTTGTCCATCCCCAAATGTCCTGCTAAAGGCACATCATGAGCCAGACCCAGTAGGAAGGCTCTGAACTTCTGGGGTACCACCAGCACACGGGCTGACCCAGGTTCAGCAGCCTTAGGCTCCGAATACAGGAGGTCGTTCTCCCAGTACACGTAATGTGTTTTGGCCTGAACACCATTGGCCTGGTCTGCAGCCTGCTGCCGCATACCCACGAGAGAAGGGCATTCTTTCTGCTCCCTGCAGAATTCCTCCCTGGAGGGTCCTCCTTCTTGCTGCCAATGGGTCAGCTCAGGCAGGTCCCCCAGTTCAGCGATCTGTTCCCCCGTAGGCTCCAGGGCATCCCCCTCAAGGTCTGCCTCCTCCTGGACCGTAGGAACTTCCGGGGCCGGTTTCCCGCGCCCCCTGCGCCTTCTCCCTAAGGCCGGTTCCTGGGCCTCTCCATCAGGCCCCAGGACCTCTCGATCACCCTTACTGGCTGCCATCGACCGGGTGGTCACGCACGCCCAGTCAGGCAGACCCACCATCCGCAGGTGAGTCGTTTTCTCCACCTTTTCCCAAGGGGAGTGCTCCAAGTCGTTCCCTAGCAAACAGTCAACAGGCATGGTTTTTCTCACACAGACCTGCAGAGTACCAGAGACCCCCCCCCACTCGAAGGGAACTTGAGCCATCGGACACTGACTCTCAGAATTATCAGCGTTGATAACCCTACAGTAGGCATGGGGTACAACCTGCTCTTGAGACACCAGGTGCTGCCTCACCGCAGTCACACTGGCTCCTGTGTCTCTAAGAGCCTCAGCTTCCTTGCCATTGATGATCACCACCTGCCCATATTTCTTAGTGTTAAAGGGCAGGTAGTTCGTAGGGATCATCTCACTGTCTCCTAACGAGACCAGGGTCATGTGAACGGGATCTCCACCCCCCGGGACCATCATTTCTTCTCCCAGGTGAACGCTAGTCACTTGTCGGGGCGGAGCACCAGTGGGTGCGGGTTTTCCAAATAGGCGACACTTGGGGTCACTGGATATGTGCCCAGGCTCGCCACATTTGAAACAATTGAAGGGCCCCTTTGGAACAGGTTTACCTGTCGGGGCCCCATTCTGCTTCGGGGGTGGGGGAGGCTGAGAACCCTGCTGCGGATTCCCTTGGGAACTACTTTGGGGGCCTTTTTGGAACCCTTTCTGTTTTCCCCCCTTGTCCCCCCCACTCTTCTGCTGGGGACCCTGCCCACTCTTGGCGGAATCTCCCACGGGACCCTTGTGGACCCTGGTGCTGAGCCAGCGGTCCGCCTCCTCAGCAAGCTTCCTCGGGTTGGACAGCTTGCTATCGATCAGGTGTTGGCGTAACTCAGGAAAACAGTGATCAGACAAGTGCTCCCATGCAATTAAATCAAAGAGACCTTGAAAATCATTAACTTTGTTACCTTTCACCCAACCATCCAGCGCTCTGCAAAAGTAAGTCACATACTCCACATACGTATTCCCAGGCCGCTTAGTACATCCCCTAAACTTCTGTCTATACATTTCAGGGGTAAGCCCGTACCTGTTTAATAAAGCTTCTTTCATGTGGGCATAGGATCTCTGATTCTCAACGGGCAAATCTAGCAAGGTATCTCTCCCTTCGCTAAGGAACCTTCCCCACAACCCCGCTCCCCAATCCTTGTCAGGGACCCGGTGGGAGGACATGGCTACCTCGTATGCCCTAAACCACTGTCCTATGTCATCCCCCTTAAAGAACTCCTTAACTACGTCCTTCGGGATGTGCACTCTTGACTCTACCTGCACTGGCGATGTGCTGCCACCAGAGGGAGGACGATCCAAGTCTCTCTCCTTGAGACTTATCTCCCTCATTTTCACCTCATAATCCATCTGGTGCTTTCGCTCTTCCAGCGCCATTCTTTTCGTTTCAAGCTCCAGCTGGATTTTCAATTCTGCCAACTTTCTTTCGTGATTCTGGGTTTCCTTCCTATCCGCCAGCTCCTCTGGCGACAGGCCTTTTCCCAAGCTGTGTTCGCTGTCCTGCCGCTCGAGATCGATCAGATCCCCAAGCGCATTCTGCTCCTCCGTTGCATTCTGCTCGGCGAGGACGTCTTGCTCTTCCGGGGTCTTTCGGGACTCCACCCAGGCTTTCAGGGCCTTGTAGAGCTCCGGCTTGTTCTTGCAGCCAGCGTGCGGAACTTTGAGTTTCCTACAGAAAAACTTCAGTTCCATCTTTGAGTATCTGTCCAGCTTTGCGGCGTCCCACTCTACCTCCAACACCTCGGAGGTCGTGGACTCTGCTCCATCCAGGCTCTTTGTGCCCGGCATGGCTTCTGCCCTCGGAATCTTCTTTCAGCAAGCAAAGTCTGTGGTTTAGTAACTGTACCGTAATCCTTGTGTAGTGGTCAGAAGCTCAGGTATAACTATCGCAAGTGTAAATTCGAAATCCTCACCGCTGCGTCCAATGTAGGAAGGGGGAGGCTCTAGTTGGCGCAGTGCAACACTGGCGACAAGCAGGGACTCCCTCTTCCTCGTCAGGGCTGAGGGTTACCTTCCAGACAACCTCCGCTTACCCTCTAGGTAGTGTGGCTTAAGCAGTCGTAGGCTAATCTTTGGGGCACATAGGGTTAAACACTTGCAACAGTACACCTTTACAACCAACCCACCACACAACGAGACCAGACTGTATTCTTGTAAAAATATATATCTTTATATAGATTTTAAGCAGACTTATGAATACAGTCAATAACTTTATGGATACGGTTGCAGAATACTTGATTCAGGTTACCACAGTTCTTATAGCAGTTCTCTTGAGGCCCGTAGGCCGGTGTTAACCAAAGTTCTTTGTGGAGCCGGCGGCTTCCAGGGGATCTGTCCCACGTCGCGTTGCCTTCCCGGTGTCGCTGATCGTTGCGGCTCTTCGGCCGAGCAGGTCACTGGTCGTCCGGGGCAGCGGTGCTCTGTGGCGGCACGGTCCTCTCCTCGTCGTCCGCTCCGACCTTGGAGACGGCGGCTGTGCGGCGGTGACAAGTGGCAGTACGGTCCCCAAGTGCAGGACGTACCCAGCCAAATGTCGGGGCAGCTGTGGGCTCACAGCTGGGCTGTCGGGCAGGCTACCGACCTTGTGGATTCTCGTAGGGCAACTGTCTGTCCTTGCAGGTGAGTGACTGCTCGCTATGCAGTCACCTCGATAGCTCGGACCAGACGGGTCCTCCTTTGCTTTGCTCTTGGGCTCCCGGTGCAGTTGTGGTCACGGTGTTCGGGCCAGCGGCTGCTGGTCCTCACTTTGCTTCCGCTGTTGCTTTGGGCCCCGGTCACGGTGGTCGGGAGGATGTGGATGCCTTAGAGGAGATTCCTCCGTCGGTGCTGCGGCGATGGTCAGCACCCGCAGTCGCTTTCCAAGGGGGTAGCGTCCACTGGTCCTGGGACGCTGGTCAGGGGGCAAGTTCAGTTGCAAGCCCTTGGAGATCTCTGTGTAGAGTTTGGCACAAGTAGCACAAAAGTCTTTTCGTAGTCGTTTTGTCTTCCTCTCCTTCAGCAGCAAGGCACCAGACACAGGCAAGAGTCAACACCCTTCCTTGTCTCTCACGGTCCTTCTCGTAGGGCAGAGTCCTTCTGTGGCCCAAACCGGATCTAACTTTCAAGGAGCAGGGCTCCTTCTTTTATAGGCCAATTCTTTTGTTCTTGCAGGCCAGGGGGGCCTTTGCATAGCCACTCTCAGTTCTGGAGTACCCCGGCGGGTGTACTCCGGCTTCTGCTTTCAGTGTGAGGGGCAGGCGCATCAGACGCCCCACAGGAGGTGGAGCCAGCATTGTCCGGACAGGAGTGGCCAGAGTACCTTGTTGATGGGGCTTCGCCCTTCCTGGGCCAGGTGCCGGCAGAGTCATCCGCCGCTCCCCAGGAGGGTGGAGCCAGCATTGTGGGGGCCGAGCACAGTGACAGTTTGAGTCAAGAGGCACTCCTACCTCCCACTAAGGTGTAATCTGCGCATTCACCACCTGTCATCCCTCCAGCCCTGTCACTCACACATCCCAGACAGTCAGATACACACCAGCAGAGGCGGCTGACATGGTTAAGCAAGCAAATGCTAACTTTCTAAAAGTAGCATTTGCAAACCCAGGATACTGAAATAAACTTGACTACAAGAAATATCTCATCATCCTGAGTTCAGGCATACTAAACATGACTCACTACCATGCTCCTTGAGCCTGCGGGGATTATAGGGTGTAATAATCCTCGCAGCTCAGTCTGGCCTAATGGAGCAGGTAGCCTTCGATAGTGAAATACGGTCTTCGTGGTAAGTCACTACCAGGACATGCCACGCACATCAGGGCTTGTCCTACCTTACACCTACAATGCACCCTGCCCGCAGGCCTACCATAGGGGTGACTAATATGTAGTCAAGGGAAGGGTCGGTGCTGGCAAGTGGGGACACTTGCCCCGGTAGCGTGACAGTACGAGACCGCACGCGGGTTCTGCGGTCGCAGTTCCCAGACACATCTTTACGGCTGCTTCGGTGGGTGGCGCAACCAGCGCTGCAGGCCCACCAGCAGTATTGGCATCTACAAGCCCCGGCACTCTCTCGTGCGCTTTACTAGGGACTAACAGTAAATCCAATGCACCAATCAGGGATACCAATCGTATATACAATTTACAGTAGGGAGCACTTGCACTGCGGCACGGATCAGCCGTGGCGCAGTGCCCTGAGTATCGGAAAACCAGCAAAACATCGGAGGCACATCAGCAAAAAGTGGAAGGGAGACTCACGCCAAGGTGCCAGGTCTAACAGTGCCCAAAGCATCTAGACCAGCAAAAACAAAGTCCAACAGATAGTTAAAATACAGGAGGCAAAGGCAAAAAATAAGGTGGAAGCCCACTGTAAGGATGCCAGGTCTAACAGAAAGCAATGTGTTCCACCTGTAAACTGTACGTTATTGACATTTATTGATTATGGTGTGTGGCTTCCCCATGAACACTCACATTAGCTCATCCCATGGACAAAAATTATGGAGGAACCATTTTAAAAATTACCTTACTCGCAGGAGATGACTGAGGAAACAGATTTTTGGGATAGCGCTGCATGTAGTGGATGTGACCATTTTGAATGTATATGCCCCCAATGTAGATAACAGGGAGATCTTTCTGTGATGGACAAAGTGGCGTACCAACTAGTAGGGGATGGGACTTTAACTGTGTCCTGGACGCAGATATGAACAGGCAGCCTCCCTGTGCACACGCCAAACCTGGTATGATGAAGTCACTGACTGTGGTTATGCACAACCTGGGGTGTGGGGATATATGGAGGGACCTCTACATGACTAGGAAAGACAACTCATACTATTCAGCTACTCATGACATCTATAGCAGATTGGATCGGATTTTGGAGACAGCGACCATACAGTTGGCCACGTATTTGGGCAGGTATCTGTAAGACCACTCATTCTTACTCTAGGGGGTGCAGTTCTCCTGGGGGTGTCAGGCAGGCTGGCATCCAAAGGTGGAAGCACTGTAGGATGCCCCATTTAGTCAAGGAATCAGGGAGACATTCACTGATTATCTGGGGGTAACTGGGACACCACAGGAATGTGGGGTATTAAGTGGGAGGCACTTGAAACAATGGGAAGCAGTGATCCTGGGGGGATGTCTGGGTAAGGTGTGTTATCCGAAGACAATTGCAGGGAGACCTCACAGACCTAGAGGACAACCTCACTGAGCTCAGTGAGGGGAGGCGACCTCCTGGAAAATGAGGGGCATGCTTGTGGTGCTGCCAAGATGCCTGGGAGACATTTGGAATAGACACGATAGACTGACAAGACGTGAATACAGGCAGCGGAGACATCGGGAGGGGGACAACCTGGGAAACTGGCTGCCTAGGCATGCAAAGAACAGGACACCCATAGTGGCCCTGTGGAGATGAGTCGCTAGCCACCTTCCAATTGGTTGTCAATGCCACTCTGTGGGAACACCTGCACAAGCTGTGTTGGGGGTGCTGTGGCAGACCCTGATGTTGTGACTAGAAATTCAGGTGGGGTGGAGCTACGAGTATTGCCTCCTTTAATGAGGTAGAAGTTAGATGGAGACATAAATATCAAGGAACAAGGAGGTTTGGGCAAGATGAACAGGGGTAAGACACCAGGTGGCGATGGTTTCTCAGTAGAGTTCTATCGAAGCATATGCGGCGCAGCTGGCAGAAATGCTGCTTGGCACATGTGATGCACTCTGTGCACTGTAGTGGGGAAGATTTAGCCCTGGCATCGGTGGACATCACCAAGACATTTGATACCCTTGAGTGGATGTATCTGATACAAGTACGCAAGCAGATGGGTTTTGGATTCAACGTCATTAAGTGGGTTAAGCTCCTCCATGCACCCCCCAAGGCCAGAGTGCGGAGTGGCGGTATGTGTCACGGTTCCCAGCTGGACCAGTCGCTAATTCTCATTCTGTAAGAAGCCAGCTCTCCAATCAGTGCACCAGCACCTGTGTTTGTATATTTATGCACCTGTGTACATGTTCTTATGCTTGTGAGTTGGGTATATGTGCAAATGTATCCGGTATCTGTGTCTGTTATTCATGTGTCGCTTTGCTTTCAGAACATGCCAAATTCTATGTTTTGTTGCCCGCGGCACTGTGTGCCATAGATGAAATTCCACATTAGTATGCTTGGTAAATTGTAACATCATTGTGTGGGCCATTGCGGGAGTTGCCGAGATCTAGCTGGACCGCGGCATCTCTTGGCAGCCATCTTGGCCATCGTTTTTGTATATAAACCCCATCCAAACTTTCAGCAACCGCTTTGCCTCAAGAACCTTCCTGAGGTAATACCCTACCCATCGGAGAAGACCCCCGAAGGCCTGAGCTCACCTGATTTGAAGCCGCTCAGCCACCGGTGCCTACAGCTATTCTTTAAGGTTGGATCCCATGCTGTTTGGCCTTCCTGAATCGTCTGTAACAGTCCTGACAAGTATCACGCATCAGGTGTGACGCTCACGCATGTCAGTGTGGTGCTCCGCATCACGGCACTGAAATACATTGTCACGCATAATGCATAGTGGCAGTCTCAGGTGCACACTCACTGATGGCTGCAAATTTGCGTGTGTCAGCTTGCTGCAGGCACTGCCTGGGGTCTGCCTGTGCTGGTGCGCTGCTTTCGTGGTCTTGAGGCAGTGATACCAGCTAAGCTATGGCCTGCCAGCCCCTGGCTCTCTGCTACTATGTATCACCCGCAGCGCCGTGCGTTGCTAAGTCTCCCTTACTGGCATCACCGCTGGTGCCTAACATACTATCGAGGGCGCCGCAGGGTTATGTAATGTCATGCTGGCTGATAGATCGGGAGTTTATTCTACAGGAAGGCTGCCGCAATCATGTAATTCACACCTGAAAGAAAGAAAAGAGCTCATCAATCACAAGGTACTCAACGCAAGCAGGCGCCCCACGCAAGTCTGAAATCCAGTATAGGTGATTTAATAAAAACATTGCATAGAACGAATTGCACGTAGTACGGTTATATGATATAATGTGAATTTTGAACTTTAGGCTTTAAGATTTGGGAAATTTCATAGTACAGTGCTTATGAACATTTGTTATACGAGATAACGTGGACCATGAAATTGTGGGTAAAAGATAAAGAGAATCCCGAAAAGCATCAGGTTACATGTGGTGACTAACTAGACAGTACGTGCAAAGTGATCTTGTATGGTTCTATGTTACCTTGAATGTGTAGGGGGTTGTGCGAGCAATAGCCCTGGGTGATAAACAAACATGTTTTGTTTCTGTTATCAGATGTGCATGTACACGCTACGCAGTCAGCATCATATCCGAAGACCAATCTGAACAGGCTCTACACAACACTATAGATAGCAGTCACTAAAACTACTCAACGGACATCATGACTGACATAGTTGAAAAAAAAGTTTTATATAGCACGAACTAGACCCAAAAGATGGGGTATTATAGTGCTTTACATGAGCACCAGTTTCGTTACATGAGGACACAATCATTTTTTTAGACATGGGGAGATTAAGTGATTTGCCCAGAATCACAGGATGTTGAGCGTCGCTGCCGAGACTCGAAAACGGTTCCCCAGCTTCGAGGTCGACCACTCTAGCCGTAAGGATACCTCCTCTCCCCAGTTGTAGGTGGGAGAGTAACCACACTATGGGCCATAAAACCGAGTGTGGGTGCACCTAGCACTAGCAGACCAACTTATGATCCTGTCCTTGTTTTTAAGGTTCGACAACTATCCCAGGGCACCAACGACTGAAGAAATATAAACCTCCGAAAGAGGTTCACTGATAAATTGTAAATTGTTGTGTCTTGTAAAGCGCACTGCTACCCGGAGGCCTCGTAGCGCTATAGACCGCTGGGGAACCCGTCCTGGCTTTCCCTGTGAGATAGTCCCTCCTGGGGGTCTCCAAGGTGAAACCAGGCATCCCCGGCGTTTGTGGGGGGCCGTTGTGGAGATGAGGCAAGCTAATGCCCAGAGTTGCCGAGTGTGCTCCCTGGTCGGAGTAGGCACCGAGGCGAGAATTATCAGTCCGCTGATCCTGGTCCAAGACCCTGCCGCGTCGGGGATCGAACCCTGGTCCCGGGCCGTTCTCTGCACTCGGGTCTGCCGCCTCTAACCATTGAGCCACACCTCTCCACACCTGGTTCTTTTTAACCAACAATGAAGAAATTGGCACAGAAGCTGTAATATCAAAATAATTCATTTATTAAACTCAGATGAGGGAGATTGCGTCACACAGTAACCTCAGGCCACTGTAGGAGGCAATCAAAAGAGTACAGAGAACAGGGGCCTTATATATGCATAGGTTACATTAGTCAGCATAAAACCAAGGGGAGGTCCTGGCACATACCAGCATGCAAAATGACTAATATGGGTATTCAAAATGTGCTTGCTCAACAAAGTGGGAGGAGAGACATTTCTCCTTACATCAGCAAGAATAGCCTGACAATTTTTTACTAGGAGCAGGGGCATTCTATCAGCTAGGCCTTTCTGAGCATGTGCAAGGCACTGGAAGAGGGAGAAAGCACATGGCAAGCACATGGCTAACTAAGATGGCTGCCAGGTACAAAATGGCTTTCAGCTCATGCTAACAGATTCCAGCAATCTTTAACAGATAGTCATTTTAGCATGAGTTAAAGACATTCCTATGAGCTAGTAGGAACATAGAAAATATTTTGCACATTTATTCTCATAAATTTATCAATATCCTAATCCATTGCTAGGTGGGCATTTTTCATTCTAAACATTTAATTAAGTGGGTATATATAAGGTATAAGCAGGAGTACAAAGGGAACAGAGCATTGGGTCATACAGATAGCAGGAGAGAGTAATAACTATTATCACAAACAGAATTAACAATATTTTTCCAGCCCTAAGCAAAAAGTAAATCCTAGAACCATCTAGTCCAATTCTATGTAAAAAACAACATTTTTAGGGCTCCTATGCATTTCAGTGACCATCCATTTCAATTTGAGAATCGCCAACAGCACATATCTAATACAAACCTTTTCAATAGACTTTTCCAGTGTTTCTTTTATAAGGACTAGAGTATCAATCATTATACTTTTAGGAGGACGGCAAAGTAACATTGCTAACAAAACGAAGTCCATGTGAAATTGAAGCCGCTGTACAACCAGCCAGAGGAGAGTATTCTCTCTGAGTCCATTTGAGCCTCACAGGTAGGCTCTTGTTGTTCCCACGGTGGAGCTGCACAACTCGCAAATCAGGAATCATGGCCCAGTTTGAGGAGAAAAAGTCTTTCAACGATCTTGACCAGTGTCTCAGGCAGTGCACCAGTTTTCTTCACTTCAATCTAACAGGCACCAGAGACACAGCACCTGTACCATAAACTCATGTCCTTCCCTAACTCCTGTATTACTCTGATGATGCACTGCTCCTTTGTTGGGGCCAATAATTGTATCCAATGTGCCCAGGTATCTCTTGATCAACAAACAAAGGTGCTAACTTGCATTCACTTTGGGACCAGGATTCAGAGGCCTGGTCCTAGGATCTCTGAAACAACCCTTGTTTCAAAAGGGGTCACCTCAAGCAAAAAGAACCTCCTTGCCGTTCTGGTCCATCTGTGACTCTCAGCTGGGCATCAAAAACTTGATCCACGATTTCTCCTATCTGATTTTGTGATCCTGTCTTTTTCCCAAGACAGTGGCAGGGGTACACTCTTCACATCCCAGTGCTTCTGCCTTCACTGAGGTCCTAGTTGCCAGTAACACCTGTGCTGGTTACCTTCACCTTAGCTTCAAGCTGGACTGGTGCTGACTCCACAGGCTGAATCTGATGTCTGGGCCCCTTTGGCAATGGTTGTAAGGCAGCAAATATCTATTGGTGGACAGAACAAAAGGTCTTTAGACAGGGCACAGAAATAATGTATCACCAGAGAAGATAGTCTCAGAATACTTCCTAGTCTTGGAATGCCCCATATATTAGCAAGGCGCCCAAGAACCACTTCATCAATCTGAGAGTAAAAAAAAACATGGGCCTATTACTCTATTTGAAGCAGATAAGGAAGTCTATGTTCATTTACTAAATTCTGAGGAAAAGAGAAAAACAATACAGACAAACTCTAAATCCTTACATCTGTGTATTCCTATATTATTTATCTGAAAACCCTCAAGAAAAAAGGAAATGTTCTACACTTTTACTCATAGACTTTACATTACTTGTACAGGACTGCAGATACTTCTAAAACGATTTCTCTTAATAAGAAACACCTACATTGTATGCTTAGGAGCATGCTCTCATATTATAGGTGTAGCAGGAAAATCTAAAACTGCTAATTTAACAGGGATTCTTATTACATAAAGAACTTAAAAACGTCAACATAGTGGGTACATACATTTCTCCAGCAGAACAAGTTGTGACAAACAAACTCCTATAGAACAATATTTTCTTCAAAAATGTTTGCTGAGGATCATATGGGCGTCTTTGCTGCATTATACTTTTCACTATCCAAACTATGCAACATCAGCTCTAATATGGGCTGTCAGCTTATTTACACAGACTAGCTAATAATAATGGTGTTATCACCTGAGAATTTTAGAACAAAAACTACCCACATCTAGTTCCCCTTAACGATCAAATAAGGGAACAGCAATCTAGACTACTCATCCTTTCATAAAAACATCAAACAGGATGGGCAGTAGCATAGCATATATATATTTATTCATTTTATTACTGCTAACAATTTGTAAAACAGTATTACTGAATAGCCAATTAATTGTCTCATGGCTGTTTCACAGACAGTTTGGACAGGCTCAAAAGAGCTTGAGAAAAAGAGAGAAAACACGAATTTGCCTACCTTTAATTTGTAGAGGAGTTAGCCTCCTTCCCCTATTTCGACAGTAGGAAACCCTGAAACAGGTTTCACATCTGTCAACACTATCTACTTCTATTTGTGGCAGATGGGCACAAATTCACTTGTAGGAGGTAAATAGCACATGTAGCTAGCTAGAAAACATTAATAACCAACCACCAATTCCGTTAGCAAGTATACTAGTTGTAACAAGAGGGCACATTAATTCCAACTAAATCCTATTGCCTCCTTATCTCAGCCCTTGCACAGTAATCTTCAAACTAAAACCATAAGTGCTATATACATGGCAAAGCTATTCTCTTAATTAGAGCCCACATATACCATTATATTTCCTTATGTTCATATGAGTGCACAAAAACTTGCTTTTGCCAAAAATAGTAAGCAAAACTTCTCTTTCTCTCCCTGCGCTGCCATCTCGTCTTTAAAAAAGTTTCAGAGGTCGAAGTGTCAAAGCAAACCTTGCTCTGAGCCCTGCTAGGCTGCTAAATGCAGAACTCAACCTTTAACCCTTACCAGCTGTCCTATTTGTGTACAAGGCTTCCCATGCGGCTTTTCCAATTCAAAGCAACTATGAAGAATCACAACTGAAAGGCAGTCCGATTTGGTTCCTGTGTGCCAGTAATTTAGAGGTATGCTTAATAACTTCTGCTGGTTTTTTATATTTAGTTTCATTTGTGTGAAGTGTGTGGTGTGCATTTCTAGCAGTATAGAGGTCAGCTATTTGTGTTATACTTAAATGTGTGCATTTACTGAAGCCTAAGATCAGTTTGAAAGCTGCTCTGAGTGGCAGAACTGCTTTTAAACAGTGAATTTTGCCCAATTTCGACTTTGGTGTTAGGGGCTCTTACAAATAAATAACCTACAATGTTTTGGCACTCCCCAGAGTGTCCTGTACATATCCCAGAGATGGAGGATCAGAAATGTATAAGGTAGACCCTTATAAAAATGAGTTTTGTATGCCTGGGTAAAGTGACATTTTGCATGGTAGTTTCCCCCATTGCGGTAAAGCGCTGCTTAAATTTGACTTTGATGCTAGGAGTTCACAGTATGATAATTAGGCAGTATAGAGATCAAAAAACGTTTTTTGTGCACTTATTTTTAATGAACATTTTATTTTCATATCGTCAACATTTTCCCTATTTCTTTTTTTCTAATAACACTAACCCTGTTGATGGTTGCACATATGAAAAACAAGCCTCATTCCTTCTTGCCTTCAAAATGTATACATTTATAACCCTAAGCACAGAAGCCTTACTTGAAACATGAAAATTCTGCGCCACTTTTTAAAGGACAGTTATTATTTAACATCAAAACCACGGATGCGCTTATGTAAAAAGGCATTAAGAAAGGAAAATCCCTACTTTCATTTTCTTTCTCTGTTATCCTAAATAAAGAAACTGTTTTTTGTAACTTTTAAGATTAGTCTGTAATGCAGGCTTTTATACCAGATTTACACTAACTTAAAATCGAGTTGACTCAGCAGTTTCCTTGTGGCCAGGAATAGCCATGTGCTACTGACGTAGCTGTTGCTGTGACCAGCAGGCGTCAAATTCTCACGCATTTCTCAGGAGAAAAAAACCTTTTTCTGTGTTTGTAATGTCCTGACAGAGTGTAATCCCCATTTGTTGAGTCAAACACCTTCTTCTCAGTGAGACAGCTAAAACACAGCTGTTGGAAAGCTTTTTTCTAGTGTTGAAATGTAAGCAAGGTGACAGTCTATTTAAAATTCAGGCATTTCAAGGCAGTCAAAATCTATCGGTTTGATAATTTTGTGTTAAGTTCAGCAAGAACCAATTCACTCGGAAGATGTGAATGCCTTTTGTAAATTGATACTTGTATAGCGCACTACTCACCCGCAAGGGTCTCAAGGCGCTTGTACGAATACCGCTGTGGAACCCATCCTGGCTTTCCCTGTGAGGCGTCCACTCCTGGGCACCCCCAAGGTGGAGGCCAGGCATCCTTAGCGTTGTGGGGGCCGTTGTGGAGATTAAGCAAGCTATTGCCCAGAGTTACAGAGTGGGACTCCATGATTGGAATAGGCACCGAGGCGAGAATTATCAGGTCCGTGGAATTTTTTGAGCCCAAGACCCACTGAGGTAAGGAATTGAACCCTGCTCCCGGGCTAGACCTCTGCATCAGGGTCTGCCGCTCTAATCATTGAGCCACACTTCTCCACAATATCTTATACAATGTATCTAAGGGAAATGCTGTAACATTTTGCATTTTAGTCCTAGTAATTACAAAGCACACAATTTTGTTGTTCTTCCTCTGTATGAGGCGTATTTTAATCCTATTGAATGTAAATTCTAATTTTATCTGTAGCATTGTGGCAATTTGCACATATCTATAGTGTCTTATTTTGTCAATTTTAATGGTAGCGTGCAGCCTTTTAGCATATGTTACATAATTCTTTTCTGGATTTTTTATTCAATATTAATTAAATGACATTTTGCATAACAGAATGATGTAAAAAAAAAACACATTGAGCTCATTCCAGACATTTACAGAAGGGGGTCATACACTCAGAACACACAATACAGCGTGCTTTTATACTAGCAATTCTTACACAAAAAAGGCAATCACTACTTACTCATCAAGTACCACCGATGTCAAATCACAAACCACATAGACATTTAAACACATAATTTACCCACAAATCAACACTCAGGACAGAACCAAGAGACAGCCCACAGACTGTACTGACATCAAACCATTGGTAAATATTTTAGTTGTAAGTAATATTTACAAGAAAGGCTCTCAAATATAGCCCAAAAGACAGAACAAAAAAACAGCCCAAACACTGTTCCATGTTCAAGAAGCCAAAATAGACCAAATTTGCTAGTTTTGGCTGGCAGAGCACCAAAAAAATGCTCTGCATATCACCACTTATAAAAGTGCGCAGATTAGGATCCTTTTTATGAACATATTTTAATTCCATGGGGTACGTAGTCACCAAGGAAGAAATACGTTTTTATACCTAAACCTATTTAGGTATCCTCTCTAGGGAAGCTGGCTGATTCCATTCTAGTTCCATAATGGTACCTTCAAGAGAGCAACACATTCTTCGATGTGCGCTTGAAACAGGCATGCCAAAAATATTGCAGCATATACAATATTATACGCAAAGTAGCACTTATCTCAATGTGTGCCGTTCAAGTTTTATGAAACTTGTGTAGGCATTACCTGTTGGCCAATTTTCAAACAATTCTAAAACCAAAAAGCGTCGCAACAAATGACCTTACCAAGCACACATCTCCAACCTCTCACTGCCAAGTTCTGAGTGACCTAACGGTCGTTTTAGAATACTCACGTCAAAAGTTTCTCAGTCAGGAGCGGTAAACATTTGGAGGATCAAATCAGGAAGACCAGAAATATACTGGGCTGCAGAGCTAGAGAATCTACGTGCAGGGTACCTCCTTAGTAGAGTCCTGTCCTGTCCTCCTCAGTAGATTCCTGTCTCCCATCAAGACCACTCCCTTGGATAGCCGCTTCTCTGATGAGGTCCACGTCGGGCACCATTTGAAGAAATATAAACCTCCTATAGGGATTCACTGATACACCTGGTTCTTTTTAACCAACAAAGAAGAAGTTGGCACAGAAGCTGTAATATGAAAATAATTCATTTATTAAGCTCAGATGAGGGAGATTGTGCCAAACAATACCCTCGGGACACTGTAGGAGGAATTCTAAGCAGTACAGAGAACAGGGGACTTACATATGCATAGGTTACATTAGTCAGCATGAAACCAAGGGGAGGTCCTGGCACATATCAGCATGCAAAATGACTAATATGGGTATACAAAATGTGCTTGCTCAACAAAGTGGGAGGAGAGACATTTCTCCTTACATCAGCAAGAATAGCCTGACAGCTCTATACTAGGAGCAGATGCATTCCATCAGCTAGGTGTCTCTGAGCATGTGCAAGGCTCTGGAAGATGGAGAAAGTACATAGCAAGCACATGGCTAACTAAGATAGCTGCCAAGTACAAAATGGCTTTCAGCTTATACTAACAGATTCCTGCAATCTTTAACAAGACGACGTCCAATCGGGCAGGGCAGGGTGTCAGGTAAGCGCCGCATTGTTGTAATCTTACAGTATGGTGTCTGACAAGCGGGATGTGCGTAGGGGCATACGACAGGGCTGCCCCTCTCCCTACTCTTGTTTGCCCTGGCACTGGAACCCCTTGTGGAGAGGCTTTGTCACACAATGGAGGAGTTTGGTATAAAGGTGGGTGGCGTTACACATAATTTTTAATGGTATGCTGAGGATGTTTTGAACTACCTGCGGAGGCCCCCTGAGGTGGTGCTGCTGCTGCTTGCTTAACTCAAAGAAGTGGTGCTGGGACTGCATATAAATAGACATCAGTCCCTGCTTTTCCTGCTGGGGGCGGTCAGAGAGATCTCGGAGAGGGATTTAGCTCTATTGTGGCTGAGGTGGGAGACCAAGGTATTCCAGTATCACAGGATCATGCTCAGACATTTGTTGGATAGACAACGGGAACATAGTATCGACCCGCTGGTGAGTGGCCTAATGATTTTGGTGCAGTTCTGGAGCACCATGCCACTCTATATGATAGGAAGGATTGCGAAGGCCGAAATGGTGTTTATACATCTCCCGGAATGCCCACTATACGCTGCACCGTAGCCTTTTTAAAAGCCTTGATAGGCTTATGGTCTCCCTGGTTTTAGTGGGTAAAAGGAGGCTAGTGGCGTTGCCTTTTTGCTCAAGCGGGAATTCTTGGAGGGTGGCTTTGGCCTTTCGGACCTGGAACTCTACTATTATCCTCCAACCTGCAACATGGCAACTCTGGGTGATGGAAGGCGACAACTGTGAGAAGCATCTCCTGGAGGGCACATGTGACACAAACTTGTTATTGGCATTACTCATGTGGGGGTCAAGGCAGCTGTGGGATGTCGCATATTTGGTGTGCGTGTATCAAGAGGGAGAGAGAGGACCAGATAGCTAGTCCAGATCCCCGGATTATATGTCGATTAATCAAAAAGAGACTAGCTATGGGGGGGGGGGGTCATTGTTTACATTATAAAGATCATGGTGACTCAGGTAGTTTTGTCGGTCAGGGGTGGCACCTGATGGGTGTCTTTAGAAAGCCCTCACCCACCAACCTAGTTGGTGGCATGCTTCATCATCGGGCCCACCAAGTGACACCTAGCGTGTCCCGGGTGTGCTACGACGCCTGAATACAGCGGAGCAGGTATGTCACTGTGTGTGCGGTGAGGGATGTTAAGATAGTGAGTTTAGAACGGCTTGGCGGGGGTCCCTGTAAAAAGACTTTATTAATAGGGCCTCCGTCAGCGGTTAAAAATAAGGCAGTGGGACGTGGGAGGCGAGTTACGACCTCTCACGTCCTTAGAGTGTCAACATGTTTCAGCCAGTGCCTTATTGATATGCTGGCTTTCTTCAGGACAGTTAAAATGGGTGTGGGTGTGATTAAAACTAGTGGGTGTGTCGTGTAGGCTATGTGTCTACACGCCCTAAAGTGTATCTAACTGTGAGAGGGGGGGATTCCCTTCTCAAGATCACCTGTACACGTAACATGAAGGACAAGGACAAAACACACAAAGGAAAAAGAGTCACTCAGAGGTATGAACCAATTATCATGGCAGCCGGCTAAATAGCGGTAGGTGCTGGCTATAAGCGGCTCAAGTGTAATGGTATTGGTGGTACCATTATGGTGACAAATCGCACTAGAACTTCGTTAGTGAAGTGGTTTTTGTAAAAACGAAATAGCAACAATGGTGAAAGAAGTGAAAAACAAAGAGGCGTAAGGACTGTGTCTTACGCTAGTTTTAATGGTATCCTCTTCAAGGTTATAATGAAGTGGCAATGGGTGGACTCTATGGGGGAGATAAAGGGTGGACCACTCGGGTTAGGAGACCTGTAGGGAAAAAGAGGTTGCGCTTACCCAGGTGGTGATGGTAGTGACAGCTAAGCATGGGCGAATTTTGCGGATCTCGCGTTCGCAAATTTTGCGGATTTGCGAATTGGCAATCCGCAAAATCCGCGAATTCCCGCGAATTTGCGGATTTTTTTTTTTTGTGTGTTCGCAATTGTTTCTGCCAGTTCGCGAGGATTTGGTACTAGTTCGCAATTGCGAACTTACTTGTCGGCTCGCAACGGTCGCGACTATGTTGTTTCTACGTCTGGTTCATCATCACAGCCTCCCAGCACCCTCTGTTTTACCACTGGCACCCTCTCTTTGACCCATGCCACCCTCTGTTACATCAATGCCACCCTCTGGTTCATCATCACTGTAGAAGATGGGGGGGAAAAGCAAGCCCACCTGCCCTGCTTGAACTGACATGAATTAATTTGGGGTTAGTTTATTAACAACACCTGCCCTGCCCCAACTGACAATAATGAATTAGGGGCTAATTAATGTGTCACTGAAAGAATTTAAAGTTCCAGCCTGGCACCTGCTTGTCTGCTCCTTTAGCTGTAAATCAGGACCTTTGTGGCATACAGTTAAGGTCAGAGCAGGGTCACACAAAATAGTTGCAAGCAGGCAACCGAATTCTGGAGGGCCCCCTCAGGAAGCACTACAAAGAATCGTTACAAATCATGAGGTTGACCTTTTGCACCTGCTCATTGCTTTTGCTTTTGCTGAAATCGTTTTTCGTTTTTTTTCGCGCTATTCGCGGGGCGCGGCGTCGTGCGAAACCGACCGCGGAAGCCGCCAATTCGTGCGAATGAGCATTTTATTTTTTTGCGGCTTGTTGTTTCGCGAGTTTTTTTGCAGTATTCGCGAGCCGCTTGCAGCGCAACACGCGAATTTACCCCAAGGTCGAGTACGGGCGCGGCCATTTTGTTTCCGTGACGTATTTCCGTTTCCGCCCGCTATGTATAATCTCGCGCAGTAAGCGCATTGCGAGTAGAGGTTCGCACGAGATCGCGCGGGAAATCTACAGGTTCGCACGAGATCGCGAGGAAAATCTCGCGCGAACTTTCTTTCGCGCTCGTGAACGGGCGCCGGCCATCTTGTTTTTCATTCATTTCCTGTGTCTGGGCATGGTGTTTAATCCTCTTGGTATCTTTGCCATCCTTTGCTTGTTTTCAGTTTTTTTTTTACGATTTTGCTTCTTATCTATCCCTCTCTTTTCCTAGCTGTATATTTTTGTCTTTTCTGCTATTTTTCTTTACTTTTAAACTACTTTTTTAAACTCTTTTCTTTTCTTCTTCCCTATCCTATTCTTTCTTAATTTTCTACTTCTTCCTACCTTACCTGCCCAGACCATGGTCAAGCCAGGCGCCGTGAAGCTGCCCAGGCACTTGAGGGCCGCAGCGGCGGCGGGGAGTAGTGCTGGACCCAGTGGCAGGACAGCATGCGGGAGATTGAGGGGGGAGCAGGTGACGCGACGGGAGATATTCAGCCCGGAGGAAGTGGGCGCGCTGGTCTACTTCGTCCAGCGCCGCCTGCCCAGGACCATCGCGGGAGGCGGCAGGATCGCGGCCGGCGGCTACAACATGCGGGAGCGCCGGAAGCGGTGGGAGAAGGTGTGCTGGGCCATATCCCACCTCTACGGGGTCCAGCGCACCTACAGCCAGGTCACCCATCGCTGGACGGACCTCCTGGACCGCGAGCGCGACCTGCTGGACCAGCTCGGCTTGGAGATCCCCGGGCTTGGTGAGTAGTAGTAGCCATTTAATCACTCACTACTATGATGTTTTCTCCTGCTCTGTGTTGTTGTATTGCAAATATTTGTTTTTTACATGGAGCAAGCCAATAATGCCGCTGATGACGATTACATTGTAGTTAAATTATATTTCAAAATCTTCTGTGCATTTCAGGTGCACTGCTCTCCTTCTCAGTGGCGTTGCTACTATGCTTATTTGTTTTCTATTTCGTGGTCTCATTGGCCTGAGTAACTATTATGTATGAGTGTACTTTACAGAACTGCGTAATGCTAGACACTAGGGGGCAGATTACATTTACAAGCCCCTTGCGCCACGTTTACGTTGCCTTGCGTGACGCAACAGCGGCGTAAACGTGCCGCATCCCTGCGAGTCATTTACAGCATGACGCATCTAGGGAGATGCGTCACGTTATAAAGCCATGGGCCTGCACCACAATGGGTGCGTTCCTAGTACGCAGGGTGGGCGGTCCAGCGGCTGTGCGCCTCGCAAAATTGCCTGCGTGAAATGTACAAGATTTAACGCAGGCACTTCTGCGACGCTGCTACGTCAATTCAATTCCTTATGTCTGCTCGAAGCAGGCGAAAGGACTGACACAGCATGTTAAGTATTGGGTGGCCCTGAGCATTACTGGAGTTGCATTGCGTTGGCGACGTGACTCCAGCGATGCGCCGCTCTTACGTGACGAGATGCGTCACGCAAGTGCCTACCCTTGCGCCAGGGCGCGCCGCATTGTAAATGAGGCACATCTGCCGTGTCGCAAGGGTAGTTTTGCGTGACGCATTTGATCTGGCGCATCTCTGGAGATGCGCCAGAACGCGTAAGTAAGTATGCCCCTAAGGGGCAGAATTGCAATTACCGTCGCATCCCTGCAAAGTAGCAGGGATGCGCCATTAATTGTGCGGCCCGCTACCACCACCAAACATGGTGCGCCGTATTTGCAATGCGGCGCACCATGGGCCCAAAACGTCACCAAAGCTTTACTGCTGGAGTTGCGTCGCAACGATGGCGCAGCTCCATCAATGCTCTGGGGTACCCTATCTCCCCAATGCTGGGTCAAGCCGTACGTCTGCTTCAAGCAGGTGCAGGGTTTGTGTGACGCATCATTGTCCTAAAGGTGACTGATTGATATTTTGTAGATTTCCCTCAGCCACTATTAGGATGTGTTCCAGCGCAGGAATGCCCTCCCTTGCGCCGGAACGCCCCCTGATGGCGCAGGGCTTTATAACGGGATGCAGCTCCCAAATGCGTCACGTTGTTATAATATTATACGCCGCACCATGGCGCCCTTTTTTGTTTAGCTGCTGCGTCACAAAAGTCACGCAAGAACGGCGCAAAAGAGCCGCAAGGGCTTAAATCTGCCCCTTCCTTTGTAACCCTGACAATAAGAAAAATAGTGGCGGTGGATTGATAGTTTGACTATTTAAATGACTGGTAATGTAGCAGGCAACTGTTAGTGTTGTCACTGATCTGACTGAAATCACAATGGAGTTTGTCTGTCACTTTGCGTCTTGCCTGCGGACTGCTGCCTGCCAGTCCTAGGTGAACGTTTCAGTACTTTGTTTAGTGAGTTACGTGACTTTCGAAGTCACAGGTCCGCAAATAAATGAAAAGTAACCATAATCAATATAATTTTGCGGAAATATTTTGTTATTGTTCTTTTGAAATGTTTGATTTGGTTGACATTGACAAGCAACAATCATCCATGTTTTCTGTTCTTTCTTTCATGTTGTACGTCAGCTCCCCCCAGGGGCGAGAGGAGGACACAGGAGCAGCAGGCGGCGGATGCTGTTCAACAGGGCCAGGATCGGGCAGGCGAGGGCTCCTCTGCTGGCCCCAGTAAGTTTTCATTTTAGACTAGTACCTATTTTTCCTAGCGTTCCTCATTTGACTTTTTTCAAAATTGTCTTTGCTCTTCTTGTAGACTGTATCTAAATTCTTATCCTGCCTCTACTATGACTCCCTGTGGTATTACTAGATTATTCTTATTAGTCTGTCTGTGTAGCTAACTAAGATTGCACGGTTGGCGAAACTCCCATGATTCTAGTCAGCAATAGCTCTATCAACTTAGTGCAGTCCTCTGGGATTGTCCATAATGTCTTTTGAAGTGTTCTATCTGGACTCATGCTTGCAAAAATTGCAAAACCTTTCGCTCAGTCACTCTAGTCTGGACCAAAAAACACAGATTGTATTTAAGTTTAAAAGCTTTATTAAAAGTAAACACATTTATTAAAATGAAGTCATAATAAAACTAAACGTTTAACTGATAATAGAAAAGTGGTTAGTGCTGACGATTAATTGAAGACATTTCTTGTGGTCGAGCCGAGCTCTCACCTGGTTTCAACTTGATCTTGTTGTTAGAAGTCCATCTTCTGTCTGTGTGGAGAAAAATGGTGCGTGTTAAAAAAACAGCCTTCATCAGTTGTGCCAAAAAGTGCAGCAAGACAACCTTCCCTGGAAAAAGGGACATTTTTTTAACTTTAACGTAGACAGTCACAAATTACATTGTTTTCACATGTCTTCATTCCTAGACCAAATACTAGTGACTAGTGAGTGCTTTATTCTAACATTCTTAAATGTACTTTGTAGGTGGAACATCTGGTGGCGGGGCCAGTGTGGAGGTGGTGGTGCTCGACACGGAGGCGGAGGGCGATTCTTCAGGGGAGGAGGCGGCGGCGGCGGCTGTGAGAGTTGAGACGGTGGTGGTGGCGGCCAGAGGTAAGCTCTTATATATTCCTTACTTATTGAGATTGAAGACTAGCTGGGAAGGCAAGAATATGAGATGCATGGCTGGGTGAATGATGAAGCAATGATGGGTGGAAGGACAACAGCCTGGGTGGGTGACACAGAAACTGTATGTGTCCATATACCTGGATCATGCTACTATCTGACTCTTAGATAGCATATGTGTATCTAGAGCAGGGGTACTCCTAGTACGGCCCGCGGGCCGGTGGTGGCCCGGCAAGCCTTCCTTGGCGGTGCGCAGACCTTGCAGACAATCACTGCTCCCCCGGCCCCCACAGAGCAGAGGCTTTTTTGTATTTCACCTGTTAGCGCCCCTGCATCTCCACTCTGACAATCACTGCTCCCCCGGCCCCCACAGAGCAGAGTGGAGATGCAAGGCCACAAAGAGGTGAAATAGAACAAAGCCTCTGCTCTGTGGGGCCGGGCAAGCAGTGATTGTCAGGGTGGAGAAGCAGGGGCGCTAAAACAAACAAAGCCTCAATAATATGTTAATGGTCTTTTAAAGACCTGTTAAGTTCTTTGGTGTTGTTGTCTGTGTGTGCGCGTTGAGGAAGCGGTCTCAACCCGGGCTGAAGGCTGACACAGATAGACACACACACAGTGAGATGACAGAGGGGGAGGGAGAGGGAGGGCAGGAGGGAGAGAGAGATGGAGGGAGGGCAGGAGGGAGAGCAGGAGGGAGAGAGATGTATGTAAATGCTGGGTCTGGTGGCTCAGTGGATGAGGGCATCTGCTGCAGGGACCTGTGTGCAACCTCATGGTCACAACTTATCGTTTTGCTTTAGCCCCGCCCCCTCTGACTCCGCCCCCACCAGTGCGGCCCTCGGCCCCAAACTACACTGTAAATGTAGCCCCTGAGAGAAAGTTTGTGAGTACCCATGATCTAGAGAGAGTAGACGGTCAGTGGATGAACTAAGTGTAACTTTGAAGAGCATGTAACACTGCACCCGCACGTCCGTTCCAGTGTAGGAAAGGCAAGGAAAAGAACTTTTAATTTTGTCCAAATACTACCATAAATAGTAGCAGTAGTTTGTATTGCAAGCACTGCATAGATCCGGTTATTATGGTGGCCACTCCCTACCTCTCTTAATAAGTTTAGTAGTACTCAGTCATTCATGTGTGGATGTATCACTGGTCACTCAATAAAAAGCAAAGCACCTAAAGTCATCCCATATATAAGCAAAAACATCCCATGTGAAGTGATAGATAATCAGATTATTTATCTTCTTCAATTTTCCATTTCTAGTACTCATTTCCACTGTAGAGTGAAAGTTAAATTAATTAAGCAGTAGCCCTTGAGTTGTAACAGAGTATTCTCAGTGCCACCCGTAATAGAAAAGTAAGAGCTTCACCACCTGCATGTACTGGACGGGTACAGTAACGCAACGGCAACGCAAGTCTAGGTCACTCCTCATGGCGTGCGTCTCTTTTTCTCGGGTGCAAGTTTACTGCGCTGGCATTATGCCGGCTTGCAGAAAATAACGTACCAATTTTCCAAAACAAGAGATAAGAAGAAGAATAAGACTGGTGTACTTTCATAGTCGACTCCAATGGAAGTCCACAGTGCTCGTAGAATTTGTTCCTTAAACTCCCACTAATGTTAGAGCAAGGATGAAGAAGTGTGAGGTTAGATAGATACTGGCCTCAATAGTTATGTAATGCGCTTGCAAGTTGCTAGTTGTACTGCAACACAAATTTCTGCTGAATGATTGAGTTAATCTTAAAGAGCATTGGTTACAGACTATGTCTTTCTTTCTTCATATAGGTTCTCCTTCCAAACGAACAAGGAGGAAGGAGCTGGCTAGAGCGGCCCGGCAACGGAGGATCGAGGCCACTGTTGCGGAATATCGGCGGCTGGTGGCCCTGGAGGACGTGGAAAGTGTGCAGTCGACAACTACAACAACGTCGTCTGCATCGGCCTCCGTGGCCCCACGGGCTGCCACCCAGCACAGTGGTCCACCCAGACTGAGCCGGGCTGCCAAAGGCAAACGCCACCGCCGAGCAGCAAGGCCAACAGCTGCCTCTCACAGGCATTGCACCTGCAAGGCAGTGAAGGCACGCCTGCGCCGCACTACCCTGATGGTGTCCCGCCTTCAGCAGGAGCTCGCCTTGCTCCGCGAGGCGCATGATGCCCTGGCCCAAAAAGTTAACAGCATCCACCCATAGTGTCCCTTGCCCCTTTTTTAGAGACTTTTGGGGGGTGGGAATTGGGAGTTGGGTTTTTGGGGACTTTTGAAGGACAATCGTTGGGGTTAGGGAGGGTCTTGCGGGAGATTATTTTGTTAGGGATATAAATATACTTTTTCAAACTTTATCTGAGCATACCTGTTTTTTACTGCTTGCCTGGTGGGTGGGGGTTTAACGTTGACTGTTTTCCTGAAAGTTTAGTTCCATTTTCTTCCTTTAAGTGTAAATGCCCAAATGTTTTCAACACTAAGTGCCTCTCACAGACTAAGTGAAGTGAATCCAAGAGTCCTAGGACTTTAGTAGTACTACCTTCAGTCTCTCGTCTCTCGTACTAATACTCCATTATACCCCCAAACCACCAAACGCTTATCTTACCTGTAATTTGTGTTTGAAAGTAGGGCTAGACCCAGGGCTGGCTCCACGGGAAACACCGAATAAGGTTGGCAATCTTGGTCGGATAAAATTTCCTCATAGCGGTGGTACTAGTGGTGTGACACAGTGGCAGTTGCATGCCTATGAAAAAAAAGAAAATGAAATCTGGTTTGTCCTCCTGAGCAATTCAACGGTACAACTGAGAATATAGCAGGTGACAGAAGTACAGTAGAGCAGTGCCACATTGTAGCCTAACAAATGGTAAAGTATAACTACTAATTCGGTTGAAGTTCTTTCACATTAGCAATGGTTCTTTGTCAAGCAGAGTAAGAATATATCCTCGGATTTCTTCACCAGCCTGTTGCTATCACCTTATCCTCCCCACCCAGCAAGTGTGTGGATTTATTGCTGTAATAATAATTTAGTCACACATCAATCAAAACCACACAGCCCGGGGGAAGAGGGTTAGGGTTTGAAAAATGGATGGGTACGGGGGTTTTTGGGAAAGGTTTTGGGAGACAAGAAAAAATAGCACAGCATAGACAAACTATTGTGAACATAAACAAATCTTTGGGTACAAACCTATCCATCAATCTTTGAAAGTGCATGCACTACTGCATGCATGTCAGTGAAAAGTAAGTAGTACATTCGACAACTGTGGAAAGAAAGAATGCGACAGTACAGGGCCTGTGTGGAATTATTGATAACGATATTCAACATAAGGTCTCTGTAGCCAGATACCCGAGAGCCTTGCTGGTCACTATAAATCCATTCACAACAACACTCAATGGGGTTGGTCTGGAAGGTGTCAGGTTTACTCCCTGTGATCCAGTCGATGCAAATATGGTTCCACCTCCAAATGTCACCAACACCCAGAAGTGTAAACACAGGGTGTTCGAGCCATTAGGCGGGGGAGAAAAATAACAAACTAAAATAAAAAATGTGGGATGGGTAAAGGTAGGGTCAGCAGGGAAAGGATACCTGTAACAGAAGACAAGACAGGCATCAGTGAAGTGCTGTCCTAACATACAAGGGTACTCTCATATAGTCTCACTAAATAACCAAGGAAGTAGACAAGTACCTGAGCACCAAGAAAACATGACCTTGGATAGGAAATACTATAGCCCTTCTGCCACAATCTGTGAGGAAGGCCTAAGAAACACATAAACATATAGTTAACGAACACACTCCTGTCGCACCAAACACACTTGCGTTATACTAAGACATCAAACCCACTACTCACAACATACCACAAACATGGTAGAGGACTCAATGTACAAAGGGGGTTCCAAATAGTCAAAGTAAAGATGTATGGTCCAACAAAAAGGAAGAGGGAAACGGTAGTGTGTAGGAAGCAAGAACTACAACACTGCGCTCTCTAAGTAATGACCCAGTAGAGAATCTTTGGTGAAGGTCAAACAGAAAAACGTAGTTGCTGTTGCGACCACCACTGAATTCTGCCAACAACACACCCCACGGTGCACTACACAAAGAGAACTGGGGTAGCCTGTAGTTACCTCACTACATGCCCAGTTATGGAGGTCCTTTGAAATACACAGTTATACAACGGAGACGCGTAGTTGTCCTTACTACCGCGCTCCGTTTTAATAGTACAAAAACGATCCCCGATGTGAACGCTAACACGTGGTATAGACCGCCACTGTGCTCCGCCACACACAATTCAACCAAACAGGAATTCATCAAAGGTAGAATTCTGTTAGAAAACAGTCACAGAACCTCCCTTAACAATCCGTTCAGGCAGTAATCAGCTGACCGCACGGGCGGCCGAAGAGTTTAGAGCGGCTTTACCTGAAGACGCGTGAAGTCCGTCTACCGCCAAGGACAGAACACGGAAGCGCTCCCCACTGAGCCTCAGGGGGGGGGGAAGGTGATAGTCCACAGGAGACACGATAGAAAAGCATGCAGAGCGTCCGCTCTCATGCCGGTGCAGAACAGAAACCAGAATAACGCGCAACAGGAAGCGCGTCTGTTCCCCAGATAAACTTCCTGCAAGTCTCCCGCCTACTCATGGGAAATGTAGTTTCATAGTACGGTAGGCGCTTATGGGCTGCGTAACCTGACAGAAGGTATAGTAGATAGAAAAGGAGAAATTGCTTTTTTTCTAGGTGTCCCCTCACTCACCAGGGTTGCCCCTTGGTGACATGCTTCATCATTGGGGCCATCCCAGTCCTCTACGGCCTGGGGCGTGCTGCGACTTGCGAATTACGTAGGAGCACTTACAAATGACTATGTGTGGTGCAGATGTGATAGTGGAGTGGACTAAGTGATGTGTTAAGGGATCAATTTAGAAGCCTAGAGAGAGCCAAGAAATGCAGTCATAGTCAGAGAAAAAGGCAAGGGATACTGTATCTATGTGGTTGTAGTGGTCCTGTTGGAAGTGGTAAGTAAGTTGCCTGCAGAAAAAAAATCCTCCTATTAGCGGCACTCCTCCATTGCAGCCGACGCTTCGTCCATCGATGTTGGTCACCAGAAGACACCCTGTAAAGAAAAGCACAGCATAGACAAACAATTGAACATAAACAATTCTTTGGGTACAAACCTATCCATCAATCTTTGAAAGTGCATGCACTACTGCATGCATGTCAGTGAAAAGTAAGTAGTACATTCGACAACTGTGGAAGAAAGAATGCAACAGTAAAGGGCCTATGTGTAAATTATTGATAACGATATTCAACATAAGGTCTCTGTAGCCAGATACCCGAGAGCCTTGCTGGTCACTATAAATCCATTCACAACAACACTCAGTGGGGTTGGTCTGGAAGGTATAGTAGATAGAAAAGGAGAAATTGCTTTTTTTCTAGGTGTCCCCTCACTCACCAGGGTTGCCCCTTGGTGACATGCTTCATCATTGGGGCCATCCCAGTCCTCTACGGCCTGGGGCGTGCTGCGACTTGCGAATTACGTAGGAGCACTTACAAATGACTATGTGTGGTGCAGATGTGATAGTGGAGTGGACTAAGTGATGTGTTAAGGGATCAATGTAGAAGCCGAGAGAGAGCCAAGAAATGCAGTCACAGTCAGAGAAAAAGGCAAGGGATACTGTATCTATGTGGTTGTAGTGGTCCTGTTGGAAGTGGTAAGTAAGTTGCCTGCAGAAAAAAAATCCTCCTATTAGCGGCACTCCTCCATTGCAGCCGACGCCTCGTCCATCGATGTTGGTCACCAGAAGACACCCTGTCCACTGCCTGCCTGATGCTGAATTGTGGCTCGCTACTGTGAAGCCTGACTCCATCCTTTTTTCCCCATTGCAGAGACTGAAACCCGGCCTGTAATTATTCAACGAAAAACAGGAAGTGATATAATATTACAACACCACTGATAAATAAATATAAGGTATGTAGGCTGTGGAGTGCAAAAAGTCACAATTTGATTTTCCTAGTAGACAGTACAATATTTTTGAAAGTGCGTACTCTGAGTCACCTTTTGAAGGATAAATAAGTATGGGCAAATTAATGTAGCGGATCTTGCCCCTCAAGCTAGGTGTACTGTAAACTGTGTTTTAGAACAAAATTAGATCTTCCTAGCAGTGCTCCCACCCAGACCCTTACTAAAGCCAGTCGCAAAAATGTAGAAGACCCCCAATCAAATCTCAAAAAACAAGGCCTAGCAGAAAACTGGTGACAAAACTTACTTTGAAAGTAAAAGTAGGCCGAAGTACCCCCTTCCTAATTACCCATTACCCACCGTGGATTGCATTCAAACCACTTGCAAGCAACCAAGCAAAAGTAGCCATAGCCAGCATCGCTCCAAGACTCGAAATCCCCCCCACTCAAACACATGCAATAGAAATACTGCTAACCCTAACGAACCCTAAGTTAAGAATAGTGGCAAAGGCTTTCTTTAACTATGCCAAATCCCCCCTTTCCCACCATGGATTTTCTTCAAATGACTTGCAACCAAAATTACACATTCTCACAAGTGCTCTAAGACCCCAGAACTCAGTTGGAAAAATCTAGAACACCCCGAAACACATGCAATCCTGCTGCTAGGGCTAACCCTAACGAACCCTAAGTTACAAAAAGTGCCAAAACTAAAGGCTTTTCCGCGCAGATTTTGTCCCAACCACTTCTACCCGGTATTAGACCTTCCCAGGAATGCCCCAAGACCCGGCAACCCACCCGCCAAGAAGCATAACACCCCCAAACAGGCCAAAAGCAAAATCTCATACTTGCAATATTTCTGGGCCTTCGGTCCAAACGCGCTGCGTAGCTAGGCCATAAGTCGGGGTTGGCACGACGGATTTCCTGAAAAGCAAATGCAATCAAGATTAGAGTGTCCCAGCAATGCTCCCAGACCACGAAACTCACCCACAAACAGACGGAACCCCCCCTAAGAGCACCTCAAAGGCAAGCAAGTCATCAAAAACACAAAAAAAATTCCGCCTGGGATTTGGTCCAAAACACTTTTATCCGGTATTAGAGCTTCCCAGCAATGGCCCCAGAGCCGTCAACCCAGGAGAAAACGAGTAGAAGACCCCCAAACAGCCAAAGAGCAAAAGTACAAAAATGGGGACTTAGTCAATTTTTCACAAATTTCCCAAATCACTCCGCGCGCGCTCTGCAGCTAGGCCCTAAGTCCCCTCTGCCACCATGGATTTGCTTCAAACCTCTTGCAAAGTAAAGTATATATAGCCAGCAGTGCTCCCAGACCACGAAACTCACCCACAAACACCAGGAAGCCCCCCAAACAGGCCCCCGAAAACGCTACATAGAGCAAAATGTCAGAAATAGCCAAAAAAAAAATCGGCCTGGATTTTGTCCCAACCACTTCTACCCGGTATTAGACCTTCCCAGGAATGCCCCAAGACCCGGCAACCCACCCGCCAAGAAGCATAACACCCCCAAACAGGCCAAAAGCAAAATCTCATACTTGCAATATTTCTGGGCCTTCGGTCCAAACGCGCTGCGTAGCTAGGCCATAAGTCGGTGTTGGCACGACGGATTTCCTGAAAAGCAAATGCAATCAAGATTAGAGTGTCCCAGCAGTGCTCCCAGACCACGAAACTCACCCACAAACACCAGGAAGCCCCCCAAACAGGCCCCCGAAAACGCTACATAGAGCAAAATGTCAGAAATAGCCAAAAAAAAATCGGCCTGGATTTTGTCCCAACCACTTCTACCCGGTATTAGACCTTCCCAGGAATGCCCCAAGACCCGGCAACCCACCCGCCAAGAAGCATAACACCCCCAAACAGGCCAAAAGCAAAATCTCATACTTGCAATATTTCTGGGCCTTCGGTCCAAACGCGCTGCGTAGCTAGGCCATAAGTCGGTGTTGGCACGACGGATTTCCTGAAAAGCAAATGCAATCAAGATTAGAGTGTCCCAGCAGTGCTCCCAGACCACGAAACTCACCCACAAACACCAGGAAGCCCCCCAAACAGGCCCCCGAAAACGCTACATAGAGCAAAATGTCAGAAATAGCCAAAAAAAAAATCGGCCTGGATTTTGTCCCAACCACTTCTACCCGGTATTAGACCTTCCCAGGAATGCCCCAAGACCCGGCAACCCACCCGCCAAGAAGCATAACACCCCCAAACAGGCCAAAAGCAAAATCTCATACTTGCAATATTTCTGGGCCTTCGGTCCAAACGCGCTGCGTAGCTAGGCCATAAGTCGGGGTTGGCACGACGGATTTCCTGAAAAGCAAATGCAATCAAGATTAGAGTGTCCCAGCAATGCTCCCAGACCACGAAACTCACCCACAAACAGACGGAACCCCCCCTAAGAGCACCTCAAAGGCAAGCAAGTCATCAAAAACACAAAATAAATTCCGCCTGGGATTTGGTCCAAAACACTTTTATCCGGTATTAGAGCTTCCCAGCAATGGCCCCAGAGCCGTCAACCCAGGAGAAAACTAGTAGAAGACCCCCAAACAGCCAAAGAGCAAAAGTACAAAAATGGGGACTTAGTCAATTTTTCACAAATTTCCCAAATCACTCCGCGCGCGCTCTGCAGCTAGGCCCTAAGTCCCCTCTGCCACCATGGATTTGCTTCAAACCTCTTGCAAAGTAAAGTATATATAGCCAGCAGTGCTCCCAGACCACGAAACTCACCCACAAACACCAGGAAGCCCCCCAAACAGGCCCCCGAAAACGCTACATAGAGCAAAATGTCAGAAATAGCCAAAAAAAAAATCGGCCTGGATTTTGTCCCAACCACTTCTACCCGGTATTAGACCTTCCCAGGAATGCCCCAAGACCCGGCAACCCACCCGCCAAGAAGCATAACACCCCCAAACAGGCCAAAAGCAAAATCTCATACTTGCAATATTTCTGGGCCTTCGGTCCAAACGCGCTGCGTAGCTAGGCCATAAGTCGGTGTTGGCACGACGGATTTCCTGAAAAGCAAATGCAATCAAGATTAGAGTGTCCCAGCAGTGCTCCCAGACCACGAAACTCACCCACAAACACCAGGAAGCCCCCCAAACAGGCCCCCGAAAACGCTACATAGAGCAAAATGTCAGAAATAGCCAAAAAAAAAATCGGCCTGGATTTTGTCCCAACCACTTCTACCCGGTATTAGACCTTCCCAGGAATGCCCCAAGACCTGGCATCCCACCCGCCAAGAAGCATAACACCCCCAAACAGGCCAAAAGCAAAATCTCATACTTGCAATATTTCTGGGCCTTCGGTCCAAACGCGCTGCGTAGCTAGGCCATAAGTCGGGGTTGGCACGACGGATTTCCTGAAAAGCAAATGCAATCAAGATTAGAGTGTCCCAGCAATGCTCCCAGACCACGAAACTCACCCACAAACAGACGGAACCCCCCCTAAGAGCACCTCAAAGGCAAGCAAGTCATCAAAAACACAAAAAAAATTCCGCCTGGGATTTGGTCCAAAACACTTTTATCCGGTATTAGAGCTTCCCAGCAATGGCCCCAGAGCCGTCAACCCAGGAGAAAACGAGTAGAAGACCCCCAAACAGCCAAAGAGCAAAAGTACAAAAATGGGGACTTAGTCAATTTTTCACAAATTTCCCAAATCACTCCGCGCGCGCTCTGCAGCTAGGCCCTAAGTCCCCTCTGCCACCATGGATTTGCTTCAAACCTCTTGCAAAGTAAAGTATATATAGCCAGCAGTGCTCCCAGACCACGAAACTCACCCACAAACACCAGGAAGCCCCCCAAACAGGCCCCCGAAAACGCTACATAGAGCAAAATGTCAGAAATAGCCAAAAAAAAAATCGGCCTGGATTTTGTCCCAACCACTTCTACCCGGTATTAGACCTTCCCAGGAATGCCCCAAGACCCGGCAACCCACCCGCCAAGAAGCATAACACCCCCAAACAGGCCAAAAGCAAAATCTCATACTTGCAATATTTCTGGGCCTTCGGTCCAAACGCACTGCGTAGCTAGGCCATAAGTCGGTGTTGGCACGACGGATTTCCTGAAAAGCAAATGCAATCAAGATTAGAGTGTCCCAGCAGTGCTCCCAGACCACGAAACTCACCCACAAACACCAGGAAGCCCCCCAAACAGGCCCCCGAAAACGCTACATAGAGCAAAATGTCAGAAATAGCCAAAAAAAAAATCGGCCTGGATTTTGTCCCAACCACTTCTACCCGGTATTAGACCTTCCCAGGAATGCCCCAAGACCCGGCAACCCACCCGCCAAGAAGCATAACACCCCCAAACAGGCCAAAAGCAAAATCTCATACTTGCAATATTTCTGGGCCTTCGGTCCAAACGCGCTGCGTAGCTAGGCCATAAGTCGGGGTTGGCACGACGGATTTCCTGAAAAGCAAATGCAATCAAGATTAGAGTGTCCCAGCAGTGCTCCCAGACCACGAAACTCACCCACAAACACCAGGAAGCCCCCCAAACAGGCCCCCGAAAACGCTACATAGAGCAAAATGTCAGAAATAGCCCAAAAAAAAATCGGCCTGGATTTTGTCCCAACCACTTCTACCCGGTATTAGACCTTCCCAGGAATGCCCCAAGACCCGGCAACCCACCCGCCAAGAAGCATGACACCCCCAAACAGGCCAAAAGCAAAATCTCATACTTGCAATATTTCAGGGCCTTCGGTCCAAACGCGCTGCGTAGCTAGGCCATAAGTCGGGGTTGGCACGACGGATTTCCTGAAAAGCAAATGCAATCAAGATTAGAGTGTCCCAGCAATGCTCCCAGACCACGAAACTCACCCACAAACAGACGGAACCCCCCCTAAGAGCACCTCAAAGGCAAGCAAGTCATCAAAAACACACAAAAAATTCCGCCTCGGATTTGGTCCAAACCACTTTTAGTGCTTCCCAGCAATGGCCCCAGACCCGTCAACTCACCTGCAAAGAGGTAGAACAACACCCCCACAAGTGCTGAGTCTTTCTTCATTGGGCGTAAACCAGCCCTCTGCTTTGATGGAAATAGGAGTCTGGAGGAGGAGGATAGAGGAGCATGTTCTTCTGAACTTGTGAACCTGAGGAATGCAGACTGCGGCACCTTCAAATAAATTAGCAAACAAGTGAAGACAGTTCTGCTGATGGGCTTGTTTTTGTGATTATCTGATTAAAGTTTGAATTATATTAACTGTGCACAACAAAGAAAGACAGACACACAGGAATAAAAGTGAATAAGGATGAAAAAGAAAGTTATTGATTCGTTGTCTCATTTTCAGGGCTCGAAGTCGGAATCACGGTCCAGGAATAAGAATAAGGCTTCGTCATCATACTCTGCGAATTCAGGCAGGGTGAGGTCAGTGTCACCTGACAGAGTAGAAATTCCCTCATCTATGTTGCTGGCCACCTCCTCTTCATCCGGCACGCTCTCTCGTACTCTGAAATCTGGTGGTATGAGGTGCTGATTCATCTTGATCATTGTTAACCTCTCCACATTTTTGGGCGAGAGGCGGCTCCGTTTGGGAGTTACAATCCCACCAGCCGCACTGAAAACCCATTCAGAAGACACACTTGCGAGTGGGCAAGACAAGTAGTTTAAAGCCAGGTTGGTGAGCTGTGGCCACAATTCTTTTTTCCCATGCCAATACGCCAATGGGTCAGAATTAACATAGACCTCTGTTGAGTCATTCAGATAGTCCTTCACCATCGACTCAAGGTCCTCATCCAAGGTTCCTCCACTTTGCTTAGCTCTTGCTGTGCCTCTGACCTTTTGAGAACCAAACCCACGCAGAGCTAGCCAATCCTCTTCAGCCTCCAATGTTTCTGTTGTCTTTCGTGCAGATGATCCGGTTGCCGGTGTCTTTAACGGCTGAGAGGTCACTTGTGCCACAGCCACAGGTGCAGAAGTGGATTGTTTTGACTGGGGATGGCCTGCTGATGTACTGCCATTTCCTTCAATTTCCAGCCGTTCTGTTTCAAACTTCTTGGCTGACAAGGCTAGCCAACGTTTGTACTTTGGAACATGTTCATCATTAAAAGGAAAGAATGCTTGGCCTGCCAGCGCCTTTTTGTAGCGTGGATCCAGAATAGTAGCACAAATGTAATGCTGTTCTGAGTGGATCTTTTTAAGACGTTCATCACCTTGTAGGAGCTCTAATAATTGCTCAGCCAGAAGCAAAGAGTCTTGCTTTTTGTCATCTTTTCCAAACACAGAACACACCTCCTTCAGTTGGTCCTCCAGCATGTACAACAATGGGATAGCTTTTCCCAAATTAGAGTCCTCCTTGCTGACTGCACGCGTGAAGACCTCAAAAGGACGAAGCATGCGTGTCAGGCTTTCAACTATGTTCCATTGCGGCCCACCCATCCTCAGCTCCTCTATACCCTCTTTCAAGAAATATTGATCGAGTTCCGTATACTGCTCATACAGACGCTCAAGCATGTAGAAGGTTGAGTTCCAACGTGTTACCACCTCCTGGATGAGTGCTTTCACTGGCATTTGACATTGATATAGCATGCTCCTCAGCTGCTTCCGGGCCTTAAAAGAATGCCTGAAATGCTTGCAAATTTTTCGGCAGGTCTCCAATACACCGTACGCTGCACTGCGTTTATTACCCAAGAATTTTTGGACAACCAGGTTTATACAGTGCGCCAAACACGGCACTCTGAAATAGTAACCGTCCCTCATGGCCTTAACTATATTGGCGCCATTGTCCGTGGAAACATAACCAACCTTGCGTTTTAGTGGGGACAGACAGTTAAGGACCTTTGTGTTAAAGACATCCAAAATGTTTTCTGCTGTGTGACGTTTCTCCAAACCAAACATGGCTAGTGTTGCATGTTTCCGAGCACCTTTAAAAACAATGTTAGTGTCAACACCTGAGTTTAGCTTTGCTTTAGCCCCTGAAAAAGAGACCCAGTGTGCAGTGATGCACATGTAATCAGCGCCTGCGCCACTGGTCCACATGTCTGTTGTCAGATGTATAGTGTGAACAGCACTCTTCTGCAAAGCTGCCCCAATAACCTTCAGAACATCTTCATGTAGTGCTGGAACCGCAACTCGGGCAAAATAGAACCGGCTAGGAACCTTCCATTTAGGGCAGAGCGCTGTCACTAATTCTAGAAAACCAACCCCTTCTACAAAAGAAAAAGGGAGAAGGTCCAGAGCTAGCATTTTAGCCAGCTTAGTGTTATACAGACGGGTCATTGGGTGGTTGCGTTCATATTGCGCTTCTGTAAACAACATCTTTTTAATGTTGCCCTGGACCAATGATTTACGGGATGATGATGATCTCTTCGACCCAGTTACGCTCGCTGATGAACTTTTCCGCATTGATGTCTCACTCTCTCCCACACTCTTAGTGTGGCTCCCATGAGGTGTGCTGCTGACATGGGAACTGGGTGTAAGTGAAGTGTTTGAATCGTCTTCTTCTACCTCCTCGTCATCAGCAGATGAAAAATCAACGTTTTCATTACGTGCAATTCCGGCTTTCTTGACCGCCTCTAGGTGCGGAAACCATTGGACAGCGTGCCTTCTCTCAAGATGACCTCTCTGGCCTCCGGTACCATAGTTAGAACCAAGCTTACCACGACCAACTCGAAGCTTACAAAGGCTACAAATGGCTACGTTTTCCTTTTTTGGGCAAACACTAAAGAAGTCCCAAACTGGAGACTTGAAATGTCTTTGGGGGCCGGAGGAGGCGGCGATACTGGTGGTGGTGGTCCTGCTGCTAATGCCAGATGAAGTGGAGGATGTGGATTGCCGAACTTCAGTACGTTTTGCACTTTCACCACCACGAATTGAGGTCGAGGACGAGGTGGGTACCTTCTTGCGAAGAAATATGGAAGCGGTAGGTTTTGGTGTACTACTTAACTCCAAATCTAATGATTCCATTTCCATTGCCTCCTCGCCGACATCATCATCACGCTCAGCAGCTTCTCGGGATAGGGTCAAAATGTCTCTTTGCTGCATGCCCGGTGGGGCTGCAGTGACCTTTGTGATGACTGGCTCGTCGTCATCGTGAGAGGCTTCATCACCAGCAGTATCTGTCACTTCTTGTTGAGCCTCATCACACTCCATAGGTTTGAGTTTTTGGACGACCTTCCTTTTACGCTTAGGTACCGGTGTCAGATCATGGTGTGCCTCACTGTCAGACCGCAGTTGTGGTTCCCAAGACAGATCACTTGCATCAGAAGGAGGTGGGCTTGAAGAAGATGTAGACACCCCCCTTGATCTTTTCCTTGCTAGGGATGTGGAAGACAATGAATGATCATCAGGAGGAGTGGCTTCCAATGATACCTCGGCTTCATTGTCGATTTCCTGATGTGCCCCTACTTCGGGAGGAACAACTATTGTGGGCACTTGTGAACCTCCATGCACCTTTGCTTGCGCATCTCCTTTTGCTGCCTCTCCTTCCACGTGTACTTGGGCGTGTACTTGCACATGGTGTTGTTGTTGCGGCTGTGGTTGTTCAACACTTGTCAGATGAGTTACAACAACCTGTGTTGATTCAGGGACATTGCTGCTACTTTCTTGCGATGAGCCAACATCACTGGTCGATGGTGATTGGAGAAGTACACTGACTGCCTCTGAAGCACTCAAGGGCTTTGACTTAAGTTGGCGTGGTGGTGGAGGCACTGAACCCAATGGAGCAGGGGTGCTGCTCCCAGCTTGGTCCCCAGCAGAACCTGCTGCAGCAGGCGTACTTTTTTTTTTGCTCCCAAAAAACGTGGCGGGTGGCACACCAGCCTCCTTGGTAACTTGCTTCTTCTGCTCCTTACTAGCAACTTTCTTGCTAGAGGAGCTACGGAGAACTTTCTTTGGGGGCGGGGCCATCTTCTTCAGAGCAGGTCAGACAGCAGGCCGCAGTTGCACGAATTGTAGAGTTGTCTGAGGCCAGACGTGACGTCGCGTGACGTTATGCTGCACACACACACCGCTGCAGGACTTCTTCCTGGCACTGGTGGTTCTCTTGAGTCTTGTGCACCTAAAAAAAATGGAAGACAGAGGAACATCAGTTCAGTTATAGAGCACAAAAAAAATCGAAAAACACTGCAAAATCAGCACAATCCCAATCCATCCATGCCCTCCATAATGTTTAAATTCAAGACAACCCACAGAAAGACTAGGCCCATGCAAGACTCACTAGTACCCCTGGGCATAAATAAAGGTTGAAAAGTAGGCAAAATGGTTGGAGGCCTAACAACAAAGCCTGCATTCAAAATGGCCACTTGCCTCCTAGCACATGGCCAGGGCCTGCCTGTACCAGCACTCAAAATGGCCCCCACCCACATGGCCTGTCCCCATGAACACCCCCAAAAATCGAAAAACACTGCAAAATCAGCACAATCCCATTCCATCCATGCCCTCCATGATGTTTAAATTCAAGACACCCCACAGAAAGACTAGGCCCATGCACCACTCACTACCCCTGGTCGAGGCCCCAACAACAGGTCAAAAATCGAAAAACACAGAAAAATCAGCACAATCCCATTCAATCCATGCCCTCCATGATGTTTAAGTTGAAGACAGCCCACAGAAAGACTAGGCCCATGCTAGACTCAAATACCCCTGGTGAAAAGGCCACAAGTACAGGCCCAAAAAACGAAAATCACTGAAAAATCTGCACAATCCCATTCCAACCATGGCCTCCATGATGTTTAAATTCAAGACAACCCACAGAAAGACTAGGCCCATGCAAGACTCACTACCCCTGGGCATAAATAAAGGTTGAAAAGTAGGCAAAATGGTTGGAGGCCTAACAACAAAGCCTGCATTCAAAATGGCCACTTGCCTGCCAGTGCCAGCACATGGCCAGTGCCTGTAGCTGCACTCAAAATGGCCACCAGCCACATGGCATGTCCCTCCCCATGAACACCCCCAAAAATCGAAAAACACTGAAAAATCTGCACAATCCCATTCCATCCATGCCCTCCATGATGTTTAAATTCAAGACAACCCACAGAAAGACTAGGCCCATGCAAGACTCACTACCCCTGGGCATAAATAAAGGTTGAAAAGTAGGCAAAATGGTTGGAGGCCTAACAACAAAGCCTGCATTCAAAATGGCCACTTGCCTCCTAGCACATGGCCAGGGCCTGCCTGTACCAGCACTCAAAATGGCCCCCACCCACATGGCCTGTCCCCATGAACACCCCCAAAAATCGAAAAACACTGCAAAATCAGCACAATCCCATTCCATCCATGCCCTATATGATGTTTAAATTCAAGACACCCCACAGAAAGACTAGGCCCATGCACCACTCACTACCCCTGGTCAAGGCCCCAACAACAGGTCAAAAATCGAAAAACACAGAAAAATCAGCACAATCCCATTACATCCATGGCCTCCATGATGTTTAAATTCAAGACAACCCACAGAAAGACTAGGCCCATGCAAGACTCACTACCCCTGGGCATAAATAAAGGTTGAAAAGTAGGCAAAATGGTTGGAGGCCTAACAACAAAGCCTGCATTCAAAATGGCCACTTGCCTGCCAGCACATGGCCAGTGCCTGTAGCTGCACTCAAAATGGCCACCAGCCACATGGCATGTCCCTCCCCATGAACACCCCCAAAAATCGAAAAACACTGCAAAATCAGCACAATCCCATTCCATCCATGGCCTCCATGATGTTTAAATTCAAGACAACCCACAGAAAGACTAGGCCCATGCAAGACTCACTACCCCTGGGCATAAATAAAGGTTGAAAAGTAGGCAAAATGGTTGGAGGCCTAACAACAAAGCCTGCATTCAAAATGGCCACTTGCCTGCCAGCACATGGCCAGTGCCTGTAGCTGCACTCAAAATGGCCACCAGCCACATGGCATGTCCCTCCCCATGAACACCCCCAAAAATCGAAAAACACTGCAAAATCAGCACAATCCCATTCCATCCATGGCCTCCATGATGTTTAAATTCAAGACAACCCACAGAAAGACTAGGCCCATGCAAGACTCACTACCCCTGGGCATAAATAAAGGTTGAAAAGTAGGCAAAATGGTTGGAGGCCTAACAACAAAGCCTGCATTCAAAATGGCCACTTGCCTGCCAGCACATGGCCAGTGCCTGTAGCTGCACTCAAAATGGCCACCAGCCACATGGCATGTCCCTCCCCATGAACACCCCCAAAAATCGAAAAACACTGCAAAATCAGCACAATCCCATTCCATCCATGGCCTACATGATGTTTAAATTCAAGACAGCCCACAGAAAGACTAGGCCCATGCACCACTCACTACCCCTGGTCAAGGCCCCAACAACAGGTCAAAAATCGAAAAACACAGAAAAATCAGCACAATCCCATTCCATCCATGCCCTCCATGATGTTTAAATTCAAGACACCCCACAGAAAGACTAGGCCCATGCAACACTCACTACCCCTGGTGAAAAGGCCACAAGTACAGCCCAAAAAAACGAAAATCACTGAAAAATAAGCACAATCCCAAGCCATCCAGCCCCTCCATGATGTTTAAATTCAAGACACCCCACAGAAAGACTCAGTCCACCCACCACTGAGTACCCCTGGGCAAAAGGCCCCAAAACAGCCCAAAAATCGAAAATTCCAAAATTTTAATTGCAGCAACTGTATTGCCCCAAACAAACTTACTTGTAAAATTTCTAATCCAACAGTGATCCAAAGAAAGTCAAAAAGGCCTCAAATCCAAATATCCAGCAGCATCCACAAAAAGTAATCCTTCCAGCTCCAGACCCAAATGAAAAGTGACCAGGAGATGGACAAAGCACTGGGAGGAGCCTGCTGAACAGGAACAGGAAGTTGAAGACTGTGTGGCACTTCCTTCCTCCCACCCCCCTGCCCCCCTCCCCAAAATGGACTCCTCGCTAAAAAAGTGCAGGCAAATGTCAAACTAAGGAGTTATTCAGATAAAAATCATAATTTCTAGAAGGTTTATGCTGCTTGCTGGTGGATTTCTTGTGCAGAATTGCAAATTTATATTTTCGCTCGCCGCATCTCAAATCTCGCAATTGCGAAGTACCGCGAGACGTGATCTCGCCGTACTCGCGTTGACAAACTATCGCTGGCAAGCCGCGATGACGTAATCGCGCTCGCCAATTCCCGCGGGATCACACAGCAAGATCCAAAATGGCGCAGCACTCGCAAACTATCGAAAAAAACAACTCGGCAAACGATGATAAACGCCGCGCGCCGCAAAAATTGTATCACCAACGCCGCGCGCCGCCAAAAAAATCCGCTGCGTGCGAATTTGCGGATTTTGCGGGAAATCCGCAAATCTCGCGGATTGCGGATTTCCCGAAAATCCGCAAAATCCGCGAGCGTAACGGATTTTCCGCCCATGCTTAGTGACAGCATACTCACAGGATTTCTGGTCCGTGCCGGCTGTGGACCTAATGTGCCTCCTTCGTGGAACCGGTGAAGTGTGGCCGTTAGTTCCGGGTTATATACTGTGGCTAATTGGGTGCACCTGGAGAATGAGGGAAATAATGGAAAGACTCGTATTGACGAGACATGCATATTTGGTGTGACCACTGGTGAAGGTGTTGGAGCACACGATCACAAGGGTCTTTCAGAGACCACCATATGATAGAGAGCTCAACCTATTGTCGCTCCTACCTGTTACTTGAATTAGCGCAAATATGTCTGTAGTGCGCTGAAGAGAGGGGGGATCGGAGACGTTTGGTGACCTTTACCCAGGGGAGAAATTTCTCACATTTGCAGAGGCTCTGGAGGCATTTGCAGTTGGAAGCGGGCAATTCCTACAGTCCGCTAAGATGGAGAGTGTGGTACTGGAGATGTGGACAGACTTCCTCACAACCCCCAAATAAATAGAAACGCTATACTTATTGCTCACAGCTGGGGCGGCACAGCATATGGTGACACTCCTATACTGAGCCCTTAAGGCGGACAGAGTCAGGACTGGCCCCACAGCATGTAGGGCCAATGGGGAGTAGTTGGAGTCCCCACTGAATGACAAGGAGAGTGACTTGTGAATTGGTCATGGTCAAGCGAGTTTCCTGCAATGCCAGCGTCCTGCTGGCACATTTTAACTGTACACTGTACTTACCTGAGTCTGGTCAAGCTTGGTCTGATGTACAGGGTTAAGGGAGTGGACTGTCCTAGATGAGGAGGTGAAAATGCTTCCTTTTTGCAAATGGCATGGAAGTGCCCCAGGGTAAATGTGCTATTACGTTGCATGCAGCCACAACAATGTTTGTGGAGATGTCTCCCCGGCTGTGTTTATTGGGGATTGTAAAACAACCCAAGAGGGTTAAGATGCAGCGGAGGTTTCTGCAGATGGCCCTTGTGTTGCCAAAACGATGACTGGTTATGGGTTACGTGGGTGAAATGGTCCCCTCACTCATGCTCTGGGCAAAGGATGCTACTTAGTGGGCTCTGGCTGAGAAGGGATAAATTAAACTTTCACATCATGATGACAAACTGCAGGATGATTTAGAGAACTGAGCAATGATGTTCGAACCGTTACAAACAGAGATGGACGGGTGGGTAGCAACTGGGGAACACAGTCACAGGGGTCAGTACTTTCTGCTTCACAGATTCAGCCATCAGTGGGGGAGGGAGAAGCAGTGCACTCACCTTAGCAACCGCTAAAATCATGCCCGGGAGTGGACATTTGGGAGGGGATACCCTTCCATTTTTTATTATGAGGGACTGGATGATTCCATGATTAATGACTAATAGTATTTCTTCTCCTTTACCATACAAGATACTTGCCTAGGGAATTGGTAGGGATGTGTCTGGAGAGATGGGAGGAAGGGCCGGATCCTTCTGGAGAATATGATTGGGATTGTCATGCACACTGGGCACATGTACCATTTGCTGTTTTCTTATGTTCTATCTGTTGGTTATAATGCACAAAAAAGTAATGCACTGATGCCATCCTGTATTACCACGGATGTGGGGTTGCCTCACAAGACTGACTAATAAAAACAGTGTTGTTTTAAATAATATAAATTTTCACTTCTATCGAAAACACAAATATCGGGAAAAAAATATTATCACCTTCAAATAAACATGAGAAATATTGATATACACAATATTGACTATAATAATATCACCAAAATAATTACAATATCATTAACACATTTGAAAAAACACTTTTTACGTAAAACTACTATTTAATATAATATAAATATTTTATACATACGTTTAAATTAAAAATAAACTTAATACGTCTCAAAAATATTTACAATTAAACCAAAAAAACATATAACTAACATTATAACAATATAACAAAAAACATTGCCATTAACTACAAACATTTATAAATTAACTTACATTTCAATAGGTAGATAAATACAAAAAAAATTATATTAAAAAATATCAAACTATATTTCAACATTTATAAATAAAACCAAAATTAGAGTTTATCATAGAAGGATAAAACAGATAAAAACATTCAAATTACAAATAAAATCAAACTATAAATAATCATAACTAATAAAATCAGACAAACATTTAAATCAACACTATAAAAGGTACAAAATGTTACCAACAAAATACTTCTAAAACGCCAACCACTGCAAGATGTGGAAACTCTTTTAGATTTTCTAACCAGAACCTTAAGGAAATAAATTTACAGATATCGATGACTACTTAACCAAGTAAGTAAAACTTATATATAAACTGAAAGTAAATAAACTTAAAAATTTAAAGAAGCACATAATTAACAAAACACTCTCCAACTTCTATCTCTTTACATGTAATTCCTAAAAGAAAAGACTATGGGCCTGATTACGACTTTGGCGGTGCTGCGCCGGCTTTACGCCGGCACAGTACCATCAAAGCTGTGCATGGCTAGCCTGCCAGATTACGAGTTCAACTCGTGTCTGGTAGGCGTTACTTTTGCCGTTCACACGCCAGTGCCTTGAAAACGGGCACCGCAATGGGAACGCAAAAGCAGTTCCAGAACGGCATGGAATATGCTTATTTCTCATAGATTTTTCTTCTTTCTACAAAGGAAAAAGTCTCAGGGGATCGTTTTTGTGCAGTAAGGTGGCGCTTCCTGCACAAAAACAATTCTGCCTACAATGCTGGGGTGCCTGAGTTGGCGCTAGGCAGCAGTTTGTACGCAGGCAGAGAGCAGGAATGCTTCGTATAATGTTAAATATGGTGCATTTCTGCCCTCTCTCTTTCAAGCAGCACAGCAAGGTGGCTTATTGCGTTGTGTGAATATTTGATAAATATGTGTCCTGGTTTTTATTATACACATCCATTGTTTTTTCTCCGCATTTTGGTGTATAGACCATTTTGTCAGGGGAGTTAATTTTTACATTCACAAATTGCAGCTAAAACACAATTGTAATTTATATTCAATGTATTAGGTCTCAAAAAGACAGCTAGCATAATTGAAAAATGTAAGGTATCACTTTCATTCATAACGAAATTAACATCTCTCTACGCAATGATATAATTGTAAAGAAATAGAAAGTTAATAGGTGGTATAATTTTGTATAAATATGGGCCTCGTCGTAGAATTTAATACAAAAGAGAAAATAAAAAGTATGTATCATGTCTGTTCCAATTAGTATTAAGTGATCTACACGCCAGGCAGGTTTTGTTTATTTTATAGATGTGCGTCTGTTAATTTGCTTCCTCACTCTTCACTTGGTGCGAACTGCATGTTTCTGTATTATGTGTATGAAATCTGGTTCTAGTAAATATGCACATGTGTATGAGTTTGATCCACTCTCCCACACCATTCTCTTTGGTTCAGACTTTCTATCTTTAAAGCAAATAACGGAGGTCTTGTGAATATCCGGTTTTCATGTGTGATTCTGGGTCATGTGGTGTAGCTGACAGTAAATAGCATTGTTTCAATTCTTTTAGCATCATTACCCCATGATCGTTTACTTTGGCAACTTTTATTATATGGCATCAGCTTGGTTGTTCTCAGGTTGCTTTTCTGAGTTTCAAGCTACTCCTTAGATATTAATCCAGATCGGGTGTGTTATATTTCTTTTGCTGTATGGGTGATTTTGGTTATTAGAATTATATTGATTTGTTGTTTAAGAAGGTTTATATATTCAGTTTTATGAGGTTGTGTGTTGGTTGATGGTCCGTGTGTATGTATTAAGGTGTCTCTCAAGTTATTTATCTTCCATTTCAATTTAAAGAAAACATTACAGGCGCTCTTTATAATTTAGGTCAGGCGTCTCTAACGGGTCGATAGCAAGTTACCAGTAATTGCCTGTCAGCAGGCTTAAGACTGCACAGCTGCTCACCTGATAAGGCAGCTATTTAAAACATTGTGCCCTTTTCTGTGAGGGCTCGAAAGCTGAAGGTGCAGGATGATGTAGCCTCTTCTGAAAAAGTCTTTACTTCTCCTTTCTTTTTTGCAGCTCTCTTTCTCTTTTTTTTTCCATTCAGTTATGTCTTTCTCTCCATAATAAAATTCTTTTATCCGTGTTCTTGCTTTCCTTGTTTCTTTTTCCCTCTTTCTTTTTCTATGTTTTTACATTACTTCTTTATTTCCCTACTTTTTTCTTTTTCTCCTATGTTGTGCACTCTTTTTCAGTTTCTTTCTCTTTCTTTTTTCGTCTTGTCCTTATTCTACCCTTACTATATTTTTCTTACTTTTTCTTCATTTCTCATTACATCTACTTTTCCTATTTTCCTCATTTTCTGCTTCTTTCTCTCTAATGTTTTGCTTTTTTCTCCTTTCATTCTCTTTATTTCTCCAGTTTTGTTACTTCTTTGTTTTTTTTCTCTAATTCTTCACTTTTCTTTCTTTGTGTAATTCTTTCCTTTGTTCTTACATTGTTTCTTTTTCACTCCCCTTTCTGTCTCTCTCATGTCTCCATGTATTTTTCCTTCCTCCCCTCTTTCTTGAATTCTGACAAGCACTCAATTTAGCACTGCTCACTGTCTCGAGGCAGAGACTGAATGAGAGAGGTGCAAACTAGGCTGGTAACCCAGAGCTGGGGAACAAACAAAATAGCACTCTATGAATCATTCTCCATTCAGTGCTTTTTCTTTTCAAAAGAAAGAGTACTTTAATACACACACAACTAAATACTAAGCACAACATTACAAATATTTAGGAAAGGGAAGATGGAAATAGTAATTGGAGGTTTTCCAAAATGGGTTTTAGAAAGTAACCGGTGTGCATATCACGCACCCTGAAGAAAGGACCCAGTGGACAACTAACCTCCTAAATCTAGAATTGGAACTCTAGTTTTGAAGCATCTTGTTCCATTTAAGTACCAGCAGACCCTCTCCCTTAAAACAGCAATACACCCAATATGTGCCGATAGCACATCATGCAAAGGTATTCACTCTTAAGAAGTCAGGCCTACTGCCTTTCACAGACTGATGCCATCAACAATCACAACTTCAATATCCTATGCTTAACAGCTTTAGCATAGCAATTATATTGGTCATGCACAATAAAAAACAAGCATTTGCAATGCAATAGGTCTCACATTTGTGAGAGTTTAAGCTATTGGCACTGTAAATGACAATGCCTTTTATTCATATGTTTAGTTAATTAACACATAAATAAAAGACATTGTCATGTACAATGCCAATAGCTCAAACTCTTGTAAATGCGAGACCTATGCAAAGAAGCGTCCGCCATTGTCCCAAGCTGCTTAGAAAGTGAAAGCTTGCATGGCATGGCGTGCTGAATGTTGCAGGAAAGCATGTCATGACTGCAGTAGGAGAAATTCCTTAAAGAAAATAGTGCTGATAGACTAAAAAATACTTGTGTGTAACAACCGAAGTAAAACAGCCAGTCCTCATGGGAGGTTACGAAGGAGGGACTAACAAGCCTATTAACGAATTAGAAGCCAGCATTTACAAAGGACAATGACACAAGCCAATGACAAATATGAGCGGAGAGTGGCCGGGGCTTCTATTCAATATTCCAATACAGCATGACTCGCAGAGCTGCGCATACGCTGCCCAGGCTCGACCTAAAAATAGAATTACATCCATTTTTGAAGCTTCAAAAAGATTCTTAGCTCTCTACATGGGGGTGGGTGGGCAGTGCTAGGTCCTCTGCTGGATGTTATGAAGTCGAAGACTTTCCTTGTTATTTTATACAGTGCCCTAATGGGGACCAGCTCTTTTACTAAAAGCTTAGATCACATGTTCATGAATTGCCTTTGAAAACCTTTTACCCCTGTATGTTGCATGGGGCAAGAGCTAGGTTTGATGCTTCTATCTGCTTTGGTAGACATTAATCAGATCATGTGCTTCATAGAGCCCAAGGAGGCAGGAACCCACACTTTAACATCACTTATCATCAACTAATTTAGCGCATCCTCGGAAGGAGCATTTCAGAAAGGTAACAGGAAGACAAGCTGGAAAAATATAAGCTCTCCTTGATGGCGATAATAGCATCTATGCCTAGAACAGTGCATAAACCAGTGTTAAATAAGTAAGTTAGCGGTTTAATGGATGCATGGGTGCAAGAATGAGTGACCGCGCATGTGTGATCGATACCTTATTGAATCTCTAAATCCATCAATGACTGAATAGGCACTTTCATTTAGAAGCCAGGCCCATTGGCATTGTCAAGGCCTGTTTACTTATTTCTACATATAAACACAGTAGGAAAACATCAGTTTTCCCTGCCTGAATTTACTTTCAAAAACTGAAAAATACAGTTGTTAGGCCATCATTTGAGTATCTCTCTATTATCAATCCTGTCTAGTCAACAGCTGTGCTGACAGAACAGAAACTCAATAAACAAAGGATGATGATAATTACTATTGAATGTACATACAAGTGCAAGTATCAATGCTATACAGAGGGGCACCTTCCCTCACTTTTCCACCCCAAAATCTGCCTCTGTATTGGAAACAGGTTCGGTCACAGCACAAGGGGTTCTAATGCTCCTCATAGATATGGTGCTTGTCTCTTTGCAGTGCCAGGGCCTGTATTGTTTGGTGTGGTATTCTATAATGTAAGTATTGCTTCATACCCCTGAAGAGACTAAGAAAAACTCCTGGGTCAGTCCAGTTGATGTAAACACAAACCTGCTACTATCCGGCAGCTCTCTGCAGCCTCTAACAGCAATTCGTACTATACTCATTGCAACTTAAATGTTTCACTAACAAAAAGTATGAACAACTGGCAGTTTTATGAGAAGGCTGCCCCTCTCTCTAGCAAGAATACCATTGTACTGCACTATCTACTCGCACCCATCACCAATTGTGTTTTCTCCCACTTTCACACTTGTCACCTGAGTGTGGAGTGACTGAGATGTGCTGTCAAGTGAACAGCAAAGTGGTAAACACCATAGCTAGTAACATGGTTATCTGTTCGGAAAATAAACACGCCAGATGTAGCGACAACCTCCCCAAAGGTATCTCTGGGTTGACCCCTTCTGTCTCCAATGGCCCCTGAAGAGCTCCCCATGTGCTTCGAGATTTTTTTTAAAAAGACACTTGACTTCTGCAACTGCATTAAACAAGAAATATAGATAGTCCCTGGTTTTGAGATAAGGACATTCTCGTTTTTCGTAGTAGTAACCCCAGCGTGTGTTGGTTTGTTCGACTTGAAGTTGTTGCTTGGGAATGCTGTTCAGCTGCTCGGAAATTTTTCTGCTGTTTCTTTTTGTTCTGGGTGGCTGTGGCATGGCCATAAGTGACAGATAAAGGGAGAGTTAGAAACTGGGCATGGAGAGAGGCCGTGGAAGAGAGAAAGAGGGGATAAGCAGACAAAGACAGAGACACAGACAGCCAGAGAAAAAAAGACAGATACTGCATGCACACCAAATTAAACCGAAGCAGAGACACAAAAGAAAACAGAAAAAACACAGAGCAGACATGCAAAAAACAGAGAGGGCACATGTGAATATAAACACCAATAACAAACGGCGGGGAGAGGTTTGAGAAAGAGCGCCAGCAACACGGAGACAGTGATGCTTGAGGATAAAAGCAGAGTTAAGAAATATGCACAGTCAGTGAAACAAAGGCAGAGGCAGAAAATTGAAACTTGTTACACGCTGCACGCAAAAGGAATGTGCACAAAGTGCAGTCATAAACAATTGCAGAAATAAAAGAAACAAGCATTTACAATGCAATGGTTTTGCCTTTGTTAAAGTTAGAGCTATTGGCATTGCTCTTGACATTATTTTTATTTATGTTTTTTTTTAACATAAATAAATGGCATTGTCTTTTTTATTTTTTTATTTTATTTATTTATTTATTTTTTATTTTGTCCTCATTTGCCACCTAATCGATCCAGGGGCCTTCCTCCGCGGGACCCAGTAGCCTTTTTAAGGTACCGTCAATTTTCCCTGGAAGGCGGTCTGGTGTCAAAGCTGAAATATAGCCCCACACGATCTAGCTCCAATATCCACCCAAAATGGGCTGAACGTCCAATTTAGCCATGGCATGGGGCGCCTCCCATTGGACATGGAGACAGAGGCTTAATCATCGGACCCGGGGAGAAAAAGAAAAAAAAAACAAAAAAAAAAAACCCCGGGGTCCTAAATGTTCCGACTCCACTCAATCAAGAAATTCCAAAATCTCACAGTACGGGGGCTACATGTTCTGGCCAAATCTGCTTTTGATGTGATGTAAAGTGAAGACAACCACTCTGCATGAGTTGGTGGGTTGATGTTAACCCAATTTTTGCATATTTGTCTTCTAGCTAATAATATGGCATAGTATAGGAACTCTCTTTCTAATCCTTTGATATTGTCACTCAGTCCAAATATTACCAAGGACCATGAGAGGGGGACAGAGATTTTAAGGATTGAATCCAGCGATGTCTTTACTTCCTGCCAGAAAATAGTAACATTCGGGCATTCCCAGAACATATGTAGATCTGAGGCAGCTGGCAGGGAACATTTACTGCAGCATTTCCCCGGTTGAAACTTAGAAAGCCTTTTGGGGGAATAGTATGCCCGATGTAATGTAAACAATTGATTGCGCCTCAGCCAGGCTGGTTTTATAATCTTATAAAGAAGCGTAAAGGACTCAATCCATTTCCCTTCTGCTTGGGGTTCACCCTCTCCACCCCATAGCTTTGTCGGAAGATTAAGCTCATCCTCTCTTTCTTCCAAGATACTCCAATAATGTGCAGCAACCTCCTTTCCCTTGTGTGATTTTTCCATTAGATTCTTCTCTAATAAACTGTCTCCTCCAAATTTGGTATTTTTAGTTGTTTGAAAACGAAGCCAGCTTAAGAGCTGACTATAGACAAACCAAGCTAATGGTGAGGTTGCCTTGTCTGAGAATATTTCCCAATCAATAAGAGAGCCATCTTCTACTAATTCTCCCCATCTTGTAATTCCTGCTTCTTGTAGGACTGTTTTTATTGTCTGTGTGGAATTCGATGAAAGCCCAGGAAAGTCCCATATCGGTGCATAGTCAGAAAAATATGCTATCCCCGCCTTCGATTTAATTTGAGACCATTCTTTTATGGGGCAATATAATGTCTTCAGTCTAACTTTTTAAAAAAACCTCTGATGCCCGAATTTAAATAGAAATCCGTCCGATGGAAGGTCTGAACCCAATAGCATGGCTTTGAACAAGTAACCGTTAGAGTTGTCTAATGGGGACTTTAATAGCATCCTGGAATGGGCCAGATGAAAGGCCCACGCATAGTATTCCAGGTCTGGCAGAGCAAGGCCTCCTTTTTCCCTTCTCCTTCTCAGTTTCTTCCACGCCAACCTGGATGATTTGTAACACCAAACAAATGAATTTATGTTTTGTTGGGATGTTTTTAATTTGTTCGTGTCAAATAATAAAGGAATTGTATTGAAGAGAAAAGTGTATTTCGGGAGAATGGACATTTTTACTAAGCTAGTCCTTCCATAGATAGTGAGAGGTAAAAATGACCAGGACTTCATTAATTTTTTCGCTTCGTGTGAAACGCGGTCTAGATTGTTCTGAGCCAACAGGTTAGGATCTTTGGTGATTCTTATACCCAGGTAGCGCATTGAAGATTTTAAGGGAAGCTGAATATTGTCGATGTTCCAAGCCATTATCTCCGTCTTCCCTGCGTTGATTTCATAGCCTGAGTGTTTCCCAAATTCGTCCGCGCTATGGATTACCCTAGGGAAGGCCCGTGTCGGGTCTGTAGTGTAAATAAGAATGTCATCAGCGTACATCCCGACTTTCTTTTCCCACCCTGAGAATGAAAAGGGAGGGATGTTAGGATTTTCTCGTATGGAGTGAGCAAAAGGTTCCAGATAAATGTTAAATAGTAGGGGGTAAAGAGGGCACCCCTGTCTCGTTCCTCTTGAAATTTGGAAGGGATTTGTGCATGTTCCGTTTATTATCAAACTTGCCTTAGGGTTTTTGTACAATAGGCCTATCGTTCTACGGAATTTAGGTCCTATTTTAAACTTTGCCATAGCGGCATGTAAGTAGGACCAGTTTACTCTATCGAATGCTTTTGTTGCATCGAGAGTCATAATTGCAAGAGGTAAAGCAAATGTTGAGGCAATGTCTATGGCACCAACTAGATCGTATGTTAAGTCGGCAAGTTGTCGGCCTCTTATAAACCCCTTTTGGTCCTGATGTATGATACCTCCAATCTCGCTACCTAAACGAGCGGCCAAAATTGACGAAAAGATCTTATAGTCATTGTTTAGGAGCGAGATTGGACGATATGAACCACAGTCTGTTGGGTCTTTATCTGGTTTTAGGATTAAGGCAATATTTGCTTCTCCCCAGGATCTAGGTGGTGTCTCTCCTTTTAATAGTATATCATTAAATAGATTTGTCATTATCGGGGTAAGTGTGGAGTTAAGGACCCGATATACTTCACCCAGAATCCCATCCGGTCCTGTGGCTTTTCCCTGTTTTAACTTCTTAATGGTATTTTCAACTTCCCCCTGGGTTATCTCCCTGTCTAGATTCTCGCTCTGTTGCTCTTTTAGCTCGGGAAGATCTAACTTTTCCAGCCAATTATTTCTTTCCTCGATGTTATCAGTATTATCAATTATTTCGTCAGTATAAATTTTTTGAAAGAAGGTGCTAAAGGCTTCACCAATCGCTGTATCAGTTTTTCTGGTATTTAATTCTCCAACCACTCTAATTTCTTTTATGTGTTTCCTAACCTGTTCAGCTTTTATTTTCCAGGCTAATATCTTTCCTGCTGACTCACCGTATTCAAAGTGGGAGAGTTTACTAGCCTGCCAACGTTTATTAATTCTCTCCTGTAATAATGTGTCTAATTTGTCCTTTAGCTCTTTTTTCTTATCTTGTTGGTGTAAGGTACTTGATCTATTAAATCCAGTTTTGCCAGATCTTGCTCTATCGACCTTAATTCCTCTCTATACTTCTTTTTCCTGTAAGAAGCCCTATTAGTAATGCATCCCCTTATATACGCTTTCCACGTCTCCCACACACTAACCAAAGGGGCCGAGTCTAAATTCAACTCTAAGAAGGCAGTGGTCTCGGATGTAAGATAAACCCTTTCCGGTTCATCTAATAAAAGAGTACGGTCGAAGGACCATGAGGCAAAGCTATGTTCGCGGTCTACTGTTAGCGAGAAAATTATAGCAGAGTGATCTGATAAGTGCGATGGTAGATATGTGATATTCCTTATCAAATCTTTTAGAGAGAAGCTAAATAAGGCATAATCAATTCGGGATTTATGCCTATACTTATGGTTACGATAAGAGAACCCCAATGTTTTCCCAGCTCTCTGTCTCCAGAAGTCTTCAACTCCCAAATTAGACATACAGTGCAATAATGTTTCTCTAGATTTGTTATGACTTATTGCCCTAGAACTGTGGGATTTATCTAACTTAGGATCCAATATCAAATTAAAATCACCCGACCATATTACAGGATTAGTGATGTTTATCAGATGGTTTTGTATAGAGTTTATATAAGTGGGGTTGTCCTGGTTAGGTCCGTAGTAGACTACTAGGGTAAATCTCCTAAGATCTAACTGGACATTGGCTATTATCCATCTCCCGTTTGGATCTGCCTTGAAATCTTCAATCTGGGCTCTAGCGCCTTTTTTAAAGATAATAGCTAACCCACGGATGCTGGCATTGTGATCCGTGGTAACGAATTTATCGACCCATCTTAATTTTTTTAAAATATCTGAAATTTCTTTTTTATTTGAGTGTGTCTCCTGGATCATTATAATCTGCGCGGGCGAATCTCCGAGGTACTGCTAATATATGTATTCACTAAGATACACGTAATAAGCCAGTTACCCAACCAATTTTTTTTAAAAAAAACATCCATTTACACACTTATTTAAACATTTATTCTTCCATCGACCTTTACAAATACATATATAAAACAAATTTATTTTTCAGAAAGACACACATTCACTGGATGGTGTCATCAGTGATGTCATGAGTGATGTCACTGACCATGTCATGAGTGATGTAATATGTGACGTCATCAGCAGTGCATTACAGGCGCGCAAGTTATAGTGAGTCCAACTAACTATAACGTGGGAATTTCAATGGTTTTATGTCAGTAAAATTTCCAGCTAACTATAAATGGTGTGAAATCTATGGTTTTGTCAGTGAATTTAATAGGTTTTTTAAATGCTAATTCCTAACTATAACTGGTGTGAAACCTATGGTTTTTTCAGTGAATTTCAAAGGTTTTTTAAATGCTAATTCCTAACTATAACTGGTGTGAAACCTATGGTTTTTTCAGTGAATTTCAAAGGTTTTTTTAATGCTAATTCCTAACTATATAAGACCTGAAAGCCCACCAGGAATCTCCAGTATGCGCCAGGGGACTGCATTGCAGAGAGGTGTAATGAAGCCACAACCCTTTTTACACCTCTCTGCAACGCAGCCCCCGTGCATGTTTGAAGAGGGGGAACTAATTCCCCTTGCATACTGGGGGCCCCTGGGGGCCAATTAGCCCACCTGGAACCTCCAGTATGCGCCAGGGGCTGCATTGCAGAGGTGTAATGAGACTATGCCCCTTGTTACACCTCTCTGCAACGCAGCCCACTGCCGCGTTTGCAGAGGGGGAACTAATTCCCCTTGCATACTGGGGGTCCCTGGGGTCAACTGGTCCACCAGGAGCCTCCAGTATGCGCGAGGGAGCTGCATTGCAGAGAAGTGTAATGAGGCCACACCCTTGTTACACCTCTCTGCAATGCAGGCCACTGGCGCGTTTGTAGAGGGGGGACTAATTCCCCTTGCATACAGGGGGTCCCTGGATCATATCTGCCCAAACACCGATATTCCGAACGATTGTAAATTACTTTTCTTGAGAAACATTTGGATTTGGATTATCATGTCCTATACTTTGGAATTTTTGAAAGACTGACTTTGAGGATGCTATAAATTACTCAAGTCTGCCCGAATTGTGTGGGTAAAATTGATACCTAGTCACTTTGAATAAGAATATACTTATGTCTCGTCTAACATTTGGAAGAAATATCTAGTTATATGATTGGACTCATTGTGAAAGTGGTGCTGTGCCAAACTTTGGAATATTCTCCACTACTCTCTACTACTTACTCTCTCCTACTCCACTACTCTCAAATACTCACTGTCTACTACTCATTCTCTACTACTCTACTACTCTCTACTACTCTCTACTACTCTCTCTCTACTACTCACTCCCTACTACTCGCTACTCACTACTCCCTACTACTCACTATCTACTACTCTCTACTACTCACTCTCTACTACTCTCTCTCTACTACTCACTCTTTACTACTCACTACTACTCTCTACTACTCACTCTCTACTTCTCACTCTCTACTACTGTCTACTACTCACTCTCTACTACTCTCTCTCTACTAGTCTCTACTACTCACTCTACTACTCACTCTCTACTACTCACTACTATTCTCTCTGCTACTCATTCTCTACTACTCTCTACTACTCACTCTCTACTACTCACTCTCTACTACTCACTCTTTACTACTCTCTACTACTCACTTTCTACTGCTCTCTACTACTCACTCTACTACTTACTCTCTACTACTGTCTACTACTCACTCTCTACTACTCACTCTCTACTACTCTCTACTACTCACTCTACTATTCACTCTACTACTCTCTACTACTCACTCTCTGCTACTCTCTCTACTGCTCTCTACTACTCTCTACTACTCACTCTCTACTCTCTATTACTCACTCTCTACTCTCTACCTCTCTCTTCTTCTCTCTCTACTAATCTCTACCTCTCTACCGCTACCTCTCTACCTCTCTACCTCTACACCTCTACCTCTCTACCTCTCTCTACACGCACACATATACACATATATGCATATATATATGCATATGCATTTATATATATATTCAATGAAAAAACCATAGGTTATACTCCATATATAGTTAGGAATTAGCATTTACAAAACCTTATTTTACTCGCATAAAACCATTGAAATTCCATATATAGTTAGATGCGCTAACTATATATCGCGCACCCGCAATCCACTGCTGATGATGTCACATATTACATCATTCATGACATGGTCAGTGACATCACTGATGACATCACTGATGACATCTCATTTGACATTACTGATGACATCTCAAATGACATCACTGATGACATCACTGATGACATCTCATTTGACATTACTGATCACATCACTGATGATATCATTCATGTGATAATACGATGAACCTCTTCAGACTCTAATATAACCTTAGATACAATCAGTGTAAACAGACACTCACAGACTGTCACTCATCCATGGAGTTACTCACACACCTAGTCAGTCATGCAAAGAATCAATCACACCTCCATTTCCTCAACTATACAGTTATACAAACTTTACTTATTCAAACATATACTAACACATATTTACTCTCTTATACAATCCCTGATACAAGTTCACAATGATCCATACAGCCACTCACACATTCACTGGCTCTTATGCACAGTTATTTATATATGTCAACTCTCACATGTACTGTGTTTTACATATGTACTTACTTTGACATGTAGCACTGAGATATCCATTCACTCACCAATACACTCATGCACACAGTCAACCGCCCATACAGCTGTTTCCACATGCACTTTTGAAACCATACATCTAGTGAATCAACTGCTCACACATCTATACACAGAGTCATACACCTCCCAGCCACCCACACACACACTCAGTCTCCCATACAAATACTTGGGCAACCAATCAATAACCCATATAGTTACTCATATAGCTACTTATCCACACATGCAACAGTTTACAGAACAACAGACATAATGATGCACAAATTAAGACAGTTTAGTCACTAACCCATGCACTCAGTGAGACACATTTAATCACTCACTCATACAGTCACTCATGCACCTACTAAATCCTTCATCTAGACACTTATACATCCACTCATTCTTCAATATGTAAGACATATTTTAACTTTACAGAAACATACAGTCACTGGATGTTGTCATCAGTGATGTCATCAGTGATGTCACTGACCATGTCATGAATGATGTAATATGTGACATCATCAGCAGTGGATTGCGGGTGCGCGATATATAGTTAGCGCATCTAACTATATATGGAATTTCAATGGTTTTATGCGAGTAAAATAAGGTTTTGTAAATGCTAATTCCTAACTATATATGGAGTATAACCTATGGTTTTTTCATTGAATTTCAATGGTTTTTTAAAAGCTAACATCTGTAGCTGTACAATGTATTGTTCTTTAAATTTTGAAATATATTTTTCATGTTCTTTAGACAATTTTTTTAAAACATTTTTTTTTGTTCCGCTCCCAGTCCGCGAACCGGTCTGCTTCCCGTTAGCTCAATTTAAAGCCGCGGCTTAGTACGCGAACCGGTCAACGTTCCTTTAGCGTAACTGTTACGTTTGCATGACGTTTTGCGTTATCGCGTAATACGTCGTTGGACGCGCCAAGTTAGCGGACCCGGAAGTGGACCGGAAAGCGGAGCAAAGCGCGAAACGTAAACACAGCAGGTCATGTGACTCGAAAATAACACTTTTCATTGGTTCATTTCACTTTTGGTTTCCTAATGATGTAATACTTGGTCATATGATATAAAATTAACACTTTTCATTGGTTTAGAATTTTTCCTTCTCCCAAATGATGAAAACCCCTCCTTCTTTCCTCACTCTGACTTTCATCTTGGTGAGAGAAAGACCTTTTTTGATTCATCAGCAATGGCTTCAATGGTTGCTTCTGCCAGTGTGCCCCCACCACCTCCTCCACCTCCTCATGGGAAGAAAAGACTACCTGCTTCACTAATTATAGAAGAGGAGGAAAATCAAGAAGAGGAAGAACAGCAAGAAAATGACGAGTTTTTGCCAGAGGAGCCCAGAAGATATAATAGAAAAGAAAATTATATCTGGCAATTTTTTAAATTTCCTGCTGACCAAAAGAAAGTAAATGCCAGATACGTCTTTTGTCGCATTTGCGGCGATCGTCTTTCAAGGGGCACAGACAAAAAGTACAGTTTTGGCAATCATACAATGCACAGGCACATGAGTCGATGGCACCCTAACAATTACAGCAATGCACAACTTCGCGACCAACAACAAAATCCGCCAGAAATGGCAAGAAGATCTGTTGTTCAGGAGGTATCGGGACCGGAGGCGAGGGAGGTGATCCCGAACATCCAAATCAACATGGGAGAAGTGAAGCAAGTCTGTGTGTGGTGCAACCAGACACTTTGCTACCGCGAAAGTAGCATTACCCTGATAATGAGAGCCATCACCAATCATGTGTGCCCAAAACGCCCCAAAAAGTAAATTCTTTTTTTTTTTGTTGCTCCTGTTGAGCCGTCTTCGATGAATCATTTTTGTTTCCCCCCTCCCCCCCAAAAATAAAAAAAAATACAAAATGTTCAGAAAAAAACAAAAAAATATAAAAAATGTTCAGAAAACTAATAAAAAAAATTTAAAACAACAAAAACAAAAAAAAACAGTTCTTTTCAGAACTACCTCCCCATTATTAAAAAAATTGGTAGAATTCTTTGAACTCTGCCAAGCTCTATTTCTATTAGTTCGCTACCAGTTCGCACTCCGGTACGCGTACTTTGAGCGTACCAAAAAATTTTTTTTAAAAAAAGGAACAGTAAGTATAAGGAAAGGAAACAGACAGTTATGTTACAAAAAAAGACAGCTATAGGGAGTAAAGAAAAGATACTGTTACCCGCAATTCACTTCTGATCATGTCATATATTACATAATTTTTTACATGGTCAGTGAGATCATCAGCAGTGGATTGCGAGTAACAGTTTTTTCTGTTTACTTCCTATAGTTGTCTTTCTTGTAACATAAATGTCTTTTCCTATCCTTATACTTACTGTTCTTGTTTTTAAAATTTTTGGAGATCATTCAGAAACAGTAACATTAATAGAGACAGAATTAGTGAATAATAATGAAGAAGTATGAGAAGAGAGGGACTGAGAAAAATACTGGAAGGAATAGAAAAATTAAGTAATAGAGAAAGGAAGGAGAGAAGTAGCAAACACAGGAAAGTAAAGATTAAAGAAATGAAGCAGTAGAACTAATAGATGTTAAATGTGATAGATTAAATGATTGAGTGAGGGTGACGATAAGGTGTGTCCTCTCTAAAAGTTTGTTTAAGGTGAACCGTACTCTGGGTTGCATATCAAATTTATGCTTGTTGAAGAATACAGACGAGATAATAGATGTGAAGACCTACCATTGCAGTAAAACATGCCCATTTATTACATCAATCATAACATAGTCAGTAACATCATCAGTAGTGGAATGTAGGTTAAAAAAGTAGAAAACATTTACCTTATAATTCATGTTAACTTTTCAAGCAAATTTTTCATACATTCAATCTGTAAAAGAGAGAACAAACATTTCCAAAAATATTAAAACATGTATTTATAAATTAGAAAAAAGAAGGGAAAAGGTTCAAGAAGAAACAGTTTTTAAACAACTTTGACATTTACAGAAACCTCTACTTCCCTACGACCCCTACACAATCCTAAAGATATTTATTTTAAAAAAACAGTATCTTCATGCTGATGAAATGAGGCCTATTTTGAAACATGATGCTTCTTTTGCATTGCTTATGTCTCACAATAGTGATGCAATAACAGCGCAAAAAAGATGTAAAGCCATCATAAAATTGTGTCAAACATTTTAAATGATTGTTTTAGGATGCAAATAAGATGTGTGCTTTCAAGAGCTTTCTTTGAGGTGAGGCCTATTTCTTTTTTTTAAAAAAAAACAATACCTAGAAGTACAGCACTGTAAGCATTAAAATTGACACTTACAGAAGACTCTGCTTCTCCATATCTACCTCACATTTCTAAATATATATCATAATTTCAAAAAGCATAACATTAATTATACATGTTAAATGGTTTATTTTTGCTGTTCTCAGAATGTATCAAATTTCACTTAAATCAGTGACTTGAAGGTATTCATCATGTAACAGCGGGAAAAAAAAACACAATCAAAATGATTGTGTTTAAAAAACCCATACAACCTTCGAAATCTGATTTCAAAACTCCTTAAAATTAACTTACTTTCAATGACGTCGAACGATCTCCTATGAACAGCATCCACTCTGTTGTGCTACAAATATTTTCAGCCCGCCACTTTCTGAAAGAAAACCTCCATCGATACGTGAAATATGTTACATAGAAAAAAAGACTTCTCTCATTATATCACATGTTTCCACTAGGCCAAATCATGTTGCCGCGATTCGCAAGTCTTGTTATTCTTCCAATCAAATCCCGACATTTTCTATTTTCGCAACTTTCAAAAATAAAATATTTGAGATTATTTTCACAATCCTGGACTACTAATAACTTACTCTTCTTTGTCACTCATGTTCTCCTTTTCCTATGACACTGATACTGCTTACTATGAAGCAGACTTACTTGCATTAGGTTTATATAGTTGGATTTTTAATCTAGACAGCATTGCAGACTTACATTCCCTCTACTTAAAATTTTGGTTTTAAAAACACCAGGTAAGAATTTTTAAGGTCAAACGGCAATTTTTTTTTGAACGTTACAACGGAATCATTACAGAATGACCAGCCGTTTCCAGACTTTAAGTAAGCTGTATAATGTCCTGATGTTGTTGATGGACCATCGTGATAGATAATTGCTACAGTAACAAAAGTCCTCCCTGATATTGACAGCTGAGAAGCCACAAAATTTTTTATTAAAGTTGACAATTTTGATCCATCAGGCCTACAACGTTGGATCATTAAAATGACATACTGGCCATATCTACGTATAAATAATGTTGACATCATATCACATTTACATTGGCTACACTCCATGTTGTGATCCGCTGCATTTACTAGCTTATTAAAGGAGACTGATTTACTGTCTGGCAAAGTTAAATATATAAATCTTTCTGAGTCTACACTAGTAGTACTTGATACCATACAGTTCTCGCAGTCATGCTGCCATTGATAAGAAAGCCCAAACAGGTGATCTACATCTACACCCTCAACTTGCAATATATCAAGCATATACATTAAAAACTCCTGACAATCTTGCTGATTATTTTCAGAGAAGTCTGTTTGACCTGAACATTCATCTAACAGATAACGAACTTCAGACACACTTTCTACTTTTGTTCGATCAGTGCTACATTTCTCGAAAACAGAATTCAACAAACAGCATAAAATTTGTTCAGAATTCAACAGAATCTGTTCTTTTAAACTCTCTAGTGAAAAGAGAACATTAACCACTACATTTGCATAGCAGTTGACACCAGAACTGTTTTCAAATTGAAAACCGACAACATCTTCAACAGAATCCACTTTCTTTCTGCTAACAATTTTCGGTTCATTGACTTTTAGTCTTTTTGCAACAACCTCCCTACTATTACTGCTATTTCTACGTTTGCGGCCTACCACACGTTTCTCAAACAAAGGATATTGAGGCAAATGTGGCGCATACTCTCTTCTTAACCTATTGTATTCCTTAACACAATCTAGATCCGCACAAATGTTTGTGACATCACAGTCAATCAAGTACAATCCCGATAAAGTTCTAACTCGTGACAATGCCACATATGCCATACCCTCCTTGAACACAGAACTGCCAATATTCACCAATGCACAGTCTACACTTAAACCTTGCGATTTATGGATTGTCACCGCATATGCCAAGCAAACAGGAAACTGTTTACGGCGAACATATAAATCTTTAACAAGCAAAAACCTAGCAGAACAACGACCAATTTGCTGTACTTCCTCAATGCCATCAAATTTAATTTTTAAAAATTCTATTCCATCTCTATTTCTGTATTTCTCAAAATCAACAACATTACCCATTGATCCATTTACCAGACCTCTTTCTACATGTAAATTCCTTCTCAAAATAATTCGGCAATTTAAACACACATTCAAAGTCTTTTCAAAACCCGCTGTTTTAGATATAGTCTTCTCTAATGAATCCAATTTTGATTTCAAATTGTCTGACAAAATAATTGTTGATCCCATATGCTCTAATTTGTCGATAGCTTCAAGTTTCACAATCTCTTGCTTTTCTAAATTCAACATTTTGTTGTTAAAGATGGCACATTCTGCAAGAGTTGGCATGAGACATATCCCGGATTTCTTCTCAGTAATTTTCCGAAAAATATTCTCAGGCACAATCTCTTGTTTGGGATATAATTTTGACAGTAATCGTGCATTTAAAGCTTCTTTCCCATGCTCGGTCACTTTTCCAATTCTAATATCTTGTAGAATATTCTTGTAATCTTCATCCTTTGCCTGACGCATATTTTGATGCAGTTCTGCATAATTGAAGTTTAACCATATATTGACGTTGCCAATGCTCCCTAGGCACTTCCTGGTATCTTCATGCGTGAGTATTTTGAACACAGGTTGACCTTTTACTGGTGTCAGCTGCAGAAGATCTCCGAAAACAATGATGTGTTTCCCACCAAATAACACATCATATTCAGTTTTAAGTACTTCTTGCATTCTCAAATGCACAAAGGCAAGCATGACATTGGAAACCATGCTTACTTCGTCAATGATAAGTAGTTTCATTTTCCTCAAGACTCTTGAAACTTCACAGCAAGCATCTCCAGATAACTTGTTGTATTGTAATTTGTTGTCATGCTCCACCGGCAGCATCAATAGACGATGCAAAGTAATACCTTTAATATTATGTGCTGCCAGTCCAGTAGGAGCGGTGACAACACAAGACAGCGATGACTCAGTCCTTTCCTGCAAATAACAAGAGATTGCTTTAATGAGGAAACTTTTTCCAGTTCCCGCTTCTCCACTCACGTACAGTCGGACAGGCTTCAACGACGTACACGAGCACTCTTTCTTCTCATGACTTAATCCGTGCTCAATTTCCTTGGTAACTTCATCATATATTTTCCTCTGCTCAACGTTGAGTTGTTTTTCCAAGTCTTGTAAGTTAACTGAATCCTCCTGAGCATGTGCCATGGCTCTTTCTACTTCATTCATAGCAGTGGCAGCTTCATTTTCGATAATAGGTCCTCCAAGTGGATCTTGACTCAATGAAACAGAACTCTGACTGTCCTGAAAACTGTCTCTGGCAATCTCGGCTGCAATCGTTGCTTCCTGCTCAATTTCCAAAGTTAGCATTTCTTGATATTTAGAAAAAGCAGGACATTCTATGGACTCCTTGGCTGCATTGAAAGAGTCTTCGTAACAGAGGAAATCTCCAAGCAGTTCCTCTTCTGCACGCCAAGGCTTGAAAAGTTGCAAAAGTGCTAAATAGAAAAACTCCTTTTTTTCTGGAGATTCGCCACTTAATTTTCGATGGTTTACTAATTGGCATTTTCTTTGCTTGACCAGGCATCCCTCACTTCCAATTACAGCATACACTCCTTTCTCAATATCTTCTTTGATGTTCCTCTTGAATATATAATTTTGGAGAACCTCATATAGACAAACATTCTCAAGGTGACTGCTTCGATTTGGATAATATGTATCCAACATGTTGGTCTTCAAAATGTCGGTACTGTTTGGTTCCTTTTCTGCCAAATACTCAATTTCCCGAACAGGTTTTAGAACTCGATTTCGCGTTGCAGCAAGACCAAGACTCGCCCAAACGAGACTCCTGGATTTGGCATAGAGACTTGCTGAAGACAATCGATCAGAACATTCGTAAGCTCCGATTTCTCGATGCGACAACATCTTCAGACTGAAACTGTACAACTTCTTGCTGAGGCTCTTTTCATGGGAAATGTCCTCCCACATATCCTTCAGTTCGGTCTTTTCTTTTTTGGTGATGTAAGATGTCACATACCGAGCCACAGCCATACAGTTGTCAGCCACAAACTGTATATCCATGTTGGCATTCCACATGGACAAAATCACTGGGTTGTAGTCATTGATGTACTTGGACTCTTCGTTCCTTTTCAAATTGTATGTATTCTTGGGTGATTTCCTCGTCACATTATGTCGCAGCGAAGACATCAAACTGTTCACTCTTCCTTTAGAAATCACCGGTCGTGGAAAGTTGAAACGACATTTGGTGTAGAACTTGTCCTTGTTTCTGAATTTACGACGACAGTACTTTCCACAACGATGGCTTTGGAAACGTAGAACTTGTTCTCTTAGACTTTTCTTCTCCGTTGCGTTTGGAACAGCACACGTAGAATACTGTTCGATGAAATTCATCACTAAGTCATCCGGATCTGTTCCAAATTTAGGTGCATCCTTGATCCACAGCAACATATGTATATGAGGGGCACCTCTTGCTTGGTACTCCTTTCTCCAGAAGAAATCCAACACCTCTCCAAGAGGTGGATTCTTTTTATTTGTGATGAAAGACATCATAGCTTCAAATCTATGATTGAAGTACCTGCATACATTCACAGGATCCAAAGAACACAGTTCTCCAGGTGTCTTGAATTCAATGTTTTCAATATTTCCATTTGCCTCTCGTAGAAATTCAAGTAAGTCATCCCAGCCATACTCGGCACAGCTCAGAGTGAGGAACCATGTCGGAGTTCCTAAGTTCCTCAGCATACATTTTAAGTCACCATGACGACGGTACCAGTACTCATTAGTACCACGCTGACACGCCATGAGATTAATTAAGTGAGAATCCAAAATACTGTCTTGGACATTGACTTTATGCATAAAGTCACTTGCCGAGATGTTTCGCATCTGTATACCACTTTTTAAGATGTGGTTCACTGCATATGACAGTCCAGACAGATCGCTTTCAAACAGGAGATGAAACAAATAGGGAATGCATTGCCGAAACCTAGGATCTTCTGCATACAATCGTAAAGTCCGGTATTCAGACGCAGGAATTTCACGAGGTCGCTCATCATATCTTCCTCCTTGACCTGTGGGAAATAGCTGTGGGAAACACCGAGCTTCCAAACTTTCCTCCCAAACACTAATGGGACTCCCTTTGGCTTGTTTCATTTGAAACAACTCAATAGCATTCCCCATCACTTCCTTCGAATGCAAAGGATGAACACTATAATGTTCATATATTTCTTCACTTTTAGAGGCCTCTACTTTCTCAATTTGGCCAGCACACAAATCGCTATCCTCTTCATCACTTACTTCCTCTTCTGCAACATATACATTCTTATAGTACTTATTATTTTTCTTCAAATACACTGTTGCCTTTTTGACTTTCCTAACATCCACTAAATCTTGCCATATTTTCTTATTCTTTGTCGGAACCCCATTAACCAAGATAACCAGAGGTTCCTCTTCCACTTTTTCTATTCCAATTGTGTTAATGTTTTTGTTCAAATCTAGAGGCAAATAAACAACTCTTCCCTTTAATCCTCTCTGTAAATCTGCTGGAGGCAATTTCCCTGTCTTTGGCTCCATTCTTACAATAGCCTGAAAGGGATGGATACTTTGAATCAAAATAGATTCATAAGTATTTAAATCCTTCAATTCAGAAGGAATCTCAACCAATTCCAGATTATTATGAACTGCCCTAGCAGGCATCTGGTTTTGGTTTAATTTATTACAACAATAAGTACACACACGTTGATCCGATCCCAAATCAAAATAATTTTCTACCATCAAGTATGTGGCTAAATCCTTCCATTCACTATTATTTTCCCTTTCACTTTTTGCATATAAATCCACTACCTTAGTCTGATTCTTATAATAAGTGCGTCGACAACATACACAAGTGAAATTAGGCCTCTCACTTGATTTCATCTGAAACGTGGCAATTTCCTTCTGAAAATTATCTGTACTGGAAACCTGTACATTATCTTCCACATTACCCTCTACTTCAGGGTCAATTTGAACATTCTCATCTTTACTACCAAAGTAACAAAACTCAATTTCTTCACAAAGATTCTTCACATCTATTTCAGAACCATGCAAAAGAGCAGCACATAACTGTTTAAGCATAATTGCTGGACTCTTAGCATAATACAACATTCTCACTAATTTTCTCACTTTATTATGATGCACTGCTAGCATCCTGAAATGATGAAAAACACTCTGGCATACTCTCCTGGAAAGACAAGCCAGTGAATGACCACGCAAACCTGTCATTTGTCTCACTCTGCAAGGATCTAAATCTTGCAACAACTTCATTTTCTGCTTCAAACTTTTCTTATTAAATGTCCGTATAAAATCACATAGCAAATTGATGGAAACCTGTCGCACACTGCAAATAGAACTACACTTCCAAATGTACACAGGACCCTTAGGACGTCTTCCTAAAACCTCATCACTTAGCGCCTCTTCTGTCTCTGTTGTCACAAGTTGTTCTTTTTCAACTGGACAACCATCCTTCACTTCATAAGCTCGACCACTGATGTCAACTGCATGCACCAAATCATTATCCTGAAAATAACTCTCCTCATTAAAAAATGCCTCAGAACTTGAACTATGCATCCATTCTCCAGAAAAAACTTCACAAAAGTTAGTACGATTTACTACTCTCTTCCATCTACTTTTTGTTTTGAAATCAGAAATTACCTTGCTTAGTTTCCTAATTCTATTGATTACCAAAATAAACAACTTTCGCTTGATTTCAAAAGCATGATCAATAATTTTCTCTACATTTTTCTTCCTCCTATAAAATGCCGCTTTCTGTTGGCCTTTCTTTTTAATATTTTTCAATAAATTAACTAATATCCTATTACGGAACATTCGTTGTCGAATGTCCCTAAACTGTTGTTTCCTTCTACTATCATGCACAGAGTTATCTCTTCCTCTACCAGTAACATTTGTGATGGGTCTCTCCTTTCCATTTAAATTACTTCTCTTTTTGTTAAGAGACACATTTTTTTGAGCAAAATTTTTTTTACTACAAATATTTCTTAAGAATGATTTCATGCTCTTACCCGGACCTTTCTTGGTGTTTTGACAAGTATTTGGGGAAGAGGACTGCTGCAATAAAACATCATCCTGCTGTCTTTGACGTTTTCTAGCCTTTCGTATTCGACTTCTGGAAGGCATTTTCCAAACTATGAAAGAATCTGCAGTTGAATCTGTGAAAAAATATAATATAAAATCTTATTAACCACTATTACCAAACAGTAAATAAATAACAGTCATCTAAAACTTAATGCCGTACTAATTATTTAACATAGCAAATATTTTCCACCAGCACTGCATCACAAAAATGACACTCAATGGTACAAAACAGGCATACAACACTCATAAATCACTCCCTAATATTTTAAATCATTAATTCAGGATGACGATAAGATGTAGCCTATCTAAAGGTTTGTTTAGGCCCAGATCTTTGGACTGGGGTGAATGTGTGTCATTGATCCACATTCAGTCCATCACCTGTTTTGTTTATTTGAGGTGAGGCCAACACATGGTTGCAGATAAGATTTTCACTGAAAAAAAACCAAGGTAAAAAAACATGTGAAGGCCTACCAATGAAGTAAATCATTAAATGAAAACCAATACATTTCTAGAAATATGCACTACTAGTGCTTCATAAGATGTTTTGGATCATATTTATAAGTTATTTGAGTATCTAGTATGCTATTTTACATTCTTCATGGTGCAAATTTATTGTAAATACGCTCCCACCTGCGGTTGGCAAATTTAGATTTTGATTATGGGAGTTAGATAGGCATGTTAATAATTTCCCAAAAATGGTATATAACCCCAAACAACCTTTGAAGCAAATGCTCTTAGCCATGTTATCCACCTCCCATTGGATAACATGGCTAAGAAGTGCTTGCAAATGTGATAAAAAAAGGCCTGCAATGCATGAATAACGCAGAAAAATCAGCGATATTCATGCATTTTCCAACAAATGCTCTTAGCCATGTTATCCACTTCCTATTAAATAACATGGCTAAGAACTGCTCAGGGCACCATGAGGAACGCTTTCCATTTAAAAAGGGAAAAATAACATCAAAGACACTAAAATGCCTTCTAAATATGAACCCAAACAACCTATGAAGCAATGTGAAAAAAAACTGCCGCAATGCATGAATATAGCAGAAAAATCAGCGATATTCATGCATTTCCCAGCAAATGCTCTTAGCCATGTTATCCACTTCCAATTAAATAACATGGCTAAGAACTGCTCAGGGCCCCATGAGGAACGCTTTCCATTTAAAAAGGGAAAAATAACATCAAAGACACTAAAATGCCTTCTAAATATGAACCCAAACAACCTATGAAGCAATGTGAAAAAAACGGCCACAATGCATGAATATAGCAGAAAAATCAGCGATATTCATGCATTTTCCAGCAAATGCTCTTAGCCATGTGATCCACTTCCTATTAAATAACATGGCTAAGAACTGCTCAGGGCCCCATGAGGAACGCTTTCCATTTAAAAAGGGAAAAATAACATCAAAGACACTAAAATGCCTTCTAAATATGAACCCAAACAACCTATGAAGCAATGTGAAAAAAAACGGCCACAATGCATGAATATAGCAAAAAAATCAGCGATATTCATGCATTTCCCAGCAAATGCTCTTAGCCATGTTATCCACTTCCTATTAAATAACATGGCTAAGAACTGCTCAGGGCCCCATGATGAACGCTTTCCATTTAAAAAGGGAAAAATAACATCAAAGACACTAAAATGCCTTCTAAATATGAACCCAAACAACCTATGAAGCAATGTGAAAAAAAACGGCCACAATGCATGAATATAGCAGAAAAATCAACGATATTCATGCATTTCCCAGCAAATGCTCTTAGCCATGTTATCCACTTCCTATTAAATAACATGGCTAAGAACTGCTCAGGGCCCCATGAGGAACGCTTTCCATTTAAAAAGGGAAAAATAACTTCAAAGACACTAAAATGCCTTCTAAATATGACCCCAAACAACCTATGAAGCTCTAACAGTACATATCCTGAAATTTAATTCATTTCAAAATTCGTTTTTAAACACAGCATATAAATCAATTGTATACCTGCATTCATGAAGAAATGACTAAAAATGTCCTTGAGACACATGAAAGTGTTTTCTGGAATGCCCTAGCACCATTTTTGGGACACTATTAACATGGCTAGGTAACTCCCATAATCAAAATCTAAATTTGCCAAGCACAAGTGGGAGCGTATTTACAAGACACTTGTCCCATGAGGAACACTTTACATTTTAAAAGGCGAACACAACATCTTAGACACTCAAATACCTTATAAATATGGCCCAAAACAACCTATGAAGCTCTAGCAGTACATATCTAGAAATGTAATTGATTTCTTAAATCGTTTTTAAAAGCAACATATCTGTTTCAGCTTACATAACAGACCATGAAATGGCCTCCATGTATTACAATATCTTGTGTAACTGCATGCCAGAATGTTACACCAAATATGCAATTATAATTTCTCTTTGAAACTAATTCTATTAGTATATCACTAGAGACAAAACCACATTTTAAAAACACAGCTTTCTTCATCATTTTCTCCTTAAATCATACTATTCTCTATCTAAATTAAATAAATCTTTTCTCACCTTAGCAAATATTTTTTGAGTTTTGAAAACAGTCTCAGAAATACACCAAATTGTCTTCAGCAGAAGAAAAAGGATGCACTCCAAAGGCTGCAGCTATTGAAAGCACAGAAATACAGATATTCTTTTCACATATCTCTCATATTAGCCAATCATACCTCTTCCCTCACTTTTTTCAAATCAAAACCCTTCCCCCCTCTGCCCTGTCTGCCTTGTATCCATAGCAACCACCTCCTGGAAGACCTCTCATGTTTGCAAATTCACACAACAATGTTTCAATTGAACTCTGAACTCTCAGTGCACCTGCGTATCCAGTGCAATCTTTCATTAAATGTTTCTTCCTTGACCATTCAAATTACATCTTTCAAAGAACACATCCATGCACCCTAACTTTCTGTTTTCAGAAATGTAAATGCACCAATCACTGCTAATGAATCATTAGCATTGTAAATCCACAGTTTTTTTTCTTTAGAAACTCCTACTGTTTCAACTGCCCTTTCATTACCACACTTCATCTGACTGCAGAACAACCTTCAGCCACCATGTTTAACGTCTGGATTGTTGGACATAGTTACATCCACTGGGCTCAAAGGTATGCTGAGAGCAGAAATTTACCTAACCTCAATTTACAAGATGTGGAAATTAAGTGGTTGGGCCAAAGAGGATTAAAATGTCACCAATTGATACCATTGGTGAAAACCTTTATGCATTTGCCAAAACCTGACCTGTTAATAGTGCACTGTGGAGGTAATGATTTGGGCACTTTGACAGGGGTAGGTCTGGAAATGCTTTTAAAGGACACCTTTGAGCAATTAATGGCACTTTTTCCTCAAACTGCCTTGGTATATTCCAATATATGCCAAAGACAGAAATGGAGGTGGTCCAACCAATTTTGTCCACAAATTGAGAAAGCGAGGAAGCATGTAAACAAATCTGTGTCAGCTTTCATGAGAGACCATGGAATGGGCTCTCTGTACAACAATAACTTGCGTTACTACATGCAAGATATCTACAGAGGAGATGGAGTTCACTTCTCAGATGAGGGCAACAGAATTTTCATTCTGAATTTAAGACTGTGCATTGGTACCTACTTATAAGTACCTAAATGTACCATAAACCCAAAAGCTCTTCTCAGAGCTACCCTTCATCTGATCACACACTTTTATTATTTTTTTTCTAACTTTTTTCTGTAATTTTCAACAAACTACGCTTAAAGAGCGCTATCCGGTACGCGAACTGGAAGCTAACCGCGCAAAATTTCAAAAAAAAGTTTTTTCTTCGCAAATATAGTCCTCCTCAGCCACCCTCAGAAAACGTAGGGGGGCAAAATACTTGTACCATGCCCCCTTCTACCCATTCAGAACATTATTTACCCTCCATTTTATTCCTTGATTCGACCGTAACACAAAATGGTGGACTCCCGTTACGCTCCAAGTACGCGGACCGGACCGCTATCCGGGAAGCGATCCAAAAAAAAGGCGGGAAAATAATTTACAGAAAAACGACTAGAGACACTCTCACCAAATATAAATTAGCTCATACTACATAACAATCCCTTTCATTCTCACAAATTTGATTGAAATTTCATTTAGCCATTTAGCCTTTAGACCTCTCCAAATACCGTGAGGTAAATTACTTCACAAAACACATCTGAACTGTTGGAATTGACAACCAATGAAAATGTTACTTTCATTTTCTACTTTTATTACCTGACATTTGATTGGTTATATACTTGAATATATATAAAGGAAGAGAAGAAAACACAGCCATTTTGACTACTACTTCTTGTTGTACAACACCTTTTAATAGCTTCCAAAAACTTCAACTTCTTTGTGAAGGTAAGATATAATTTTTAAAAACGAAATATATTGTGCACTATAACTTAATATAATAGAATTTTTCTGCTACGTATACACTATCCCTCTGTAGTAGTAATGTATTTAGATAGACTTCTCTGTTATAGTTATGAATGGAGTTAGGCTTGTCTTGGTTAAATCACATACACTTTTTTATAGTCCTATTTCCACTCTGATACTATACACTGCCAAAAGATAAATTCACTGATAAAAAATGACTATCTAAAATTAATCCCAACAGTGCCCTATCTCTACTAATATATATTTTCTTATTCAAAA